>NW_024868285.1:21971-125902 GCF_013358625.1 Macadamia integrifolia
CTTGACGCCGAGCTGAGCTCCAGCCTTGATACCGAGCCGAGCTGTGTACTCTGATGGTTTGATGATTTCCTGTATATACTTGATATTTGAATTTTATTCTTTTTGTGTATATATCATGCCTTCGGGCCCAAATGTATATAATTATTGTATCACTATTCGGGTATCAAGTATATGGGATTTATTCACAGGTAAAACTTAGTCTTCCACTGATCTGATGAACTTATGTTAGTATGTGTATGCTGTGGTGGAATACAGTATCTGATGATCCTGGCAGGTTTGGGTTAACCGGTGTTAACTCGGTCACCGCTCCGGTTCAGGGTGAACGGGGTGTGACAGCCTGTCTCCGATGAGATGAGATCCTGCTTCACTGTCATTGGAGATTAGGGTTACAACACTCGTCCTCACACCTCTCAGTATTGCTTACATTATAGAGAAAGAAACCCTCGCTATAAATATATAGCGAAAAAACCCTAATCCGAAAAGTACACAATTGCCCTCAAATAAAAAATTCGAGCGGGGGGCTATGCCCTCCTACACCCCCTGCTATGTAAGGGGGCCTCCTGCCCCCCTTGCAACCCCCATGGCCCACAAATCGGCTAGCAGGACCGCCATCCTACCTGTCTAGGTGCTGCACCAGTACTCCCTGGATTAAACTGCAACGGAATACAAGACATTATACACCAACAATCCTCGTACGAGAACCAATCTTTGTACAGGACTGATTCACACAGAGGGAATCCACCCAATAACCAACTCTGTGGTGGATACCATTTGTGTGGATTAGCCCGTACGAGAATGGTTCTCATATGAGAACCCAATCTATATTCTATAAAAATTGGGCTTAGGCTAGGTCCTTTGGGTTTGGTCACTTCACTATGCAACCTTAGGATTACGAGATGATATACCAGGTACAAATGATTTTAAGGTAGAGAGACAGGTCCATTTGATGAAGACTTCTTCCTGAAGCTCTTGAGCCATTGCAAAGTTTCAAACTATCTCTCACTTAGATTTATTGATAAGAATAATAATTTTCATTTATGAGCATTAGGAATCACCAAAAACAAAACAAACATGAAATATCTCAACACTGCCCACTCCGCACCACCAATTTTGGTTGTAGATTTGTTTGCCCATGTGCTGGAGCAATCAAGAAACTCGTCTGAGAGCAATAATATGTGGCCTTATACCGTCAGTTCCATCCGATGTTGGTTACCTACAAGTTTATCCAATAAATCGAAGGAATATATACTACTTTTTCCTACTGAATCCATCCAATGTTGGGCCCCTGATGTGGAAGATGAAACTTATACCCCATCATCGATCTCTCATTGGTTGACCTTGAACCTTTTTTGGGGGTCATTTTTAGTATTCCTTAAGAATAATGGTATCCATTGTTATTTGATTTGATACGTTATGGTCTGTAATGTGAAGTGAATTGGGTGAAAGTGCAGAAAGAGAGGGATTTGAGCCCTCGGTAATCAAAAGCCTACATAGCATTTCCAACACTACACCAATCATTTGGTTTTCTCTTGGAGACTTTTTTCTACAATTCTTTCTAGGTGAATGTGAATTTGCAATTAATATGTGGAGGGAGTTTTTTTTAGGTTTTGGTCTGCAATGGCCTACTTTTGATGGCATGGAAAATTTAATTGCATAGTGGAAGCAAACAACTAAGAGTGTTCACTTTAAAAATGTGTGGATGAGTGGATTCACTCTTATTCCATATTTTACGTGGTAGGAGAGGAATGCAAGACGATATGACGAGGTATTTCTAGAATGCCGATTAAGTTTAAGGAAATTATTGAATTTTTTGGGTGTCCTCCTTTAGGATGGGTTAAATTAAATTCAGATGGCTCTTCTCTTGTGAACCTAGGTAAAGCAAGGGCTGGTGGAGTGTTTAGGAATGATAAAGCTGAAGCAATGTATACTTTCAGAGAGTTTTTGGGTGTCAAATTTTGTAGCGGAGATTTTGGCTGTTATTTCTGGTTTAGAGATTGCAAAAGAGATTGGTGTCTCCCACATCTGGATTGAATGTGACTCTGTGGCAGTGGTTCTTCTTATCTCGAATTGGAAGACTTTGTGGCTTGTTCTTCAGCAATGGATGAACTTGATTCCATATCTGCAATCAATGGTATGGAAGATAACTCATTGTCTTTGCTGAAATAGTTGTATTTCATTAATTTCACTTGCTTGTACAACACAACCTTATATAGACAGTACATAGATTGTATTGTACTAGAACTCTATTTCCTATATCACATGTAAGTGATTGACTCTATATCATATATAATTCTTTGACTGGAACTCTACATCTCATGTGAGATTTAGGTTTCAGCTCTACTACTGCATGTGATAGACTTGGAGTGCAAGTCAATCTCTAGAATTGGTGTACAAGTAGAGTCCTTGTGAGAGAGTGTTGGTGCCCAATAGGACGCCTAGATAGTAGGAGAGATGTGGTTGAGTTAAAGGATGACTCTAACTGCTCTAATACACCCCCTCAAGGTGGGAATTTGAATGATCGAATCCGTAGCTTGTCCCATAGAAAAGAGAATCATGTGGAGCTCAGAGCATTGGTGAGAATATCAGCGATCTAATCTTTGGTGGAGATGAAATGTACTTGAAGATCTTTGGAGGCAACCTTGTCATGGACAAATTGAAAGTCGATCTCAATGTGCTTGGTACAAGCATGAAAGATCGGATTAGCTGAGAGGTAGGTGGTGCCAATGTTGCCACACCAGAAAATTGGCGTAGTGGGAACTGGAATCCCTAATTCTCCAAATAGAGAGCAAAGCTAAGTGAGCTCTGCATAGGCATCGGCAACGGCTTTATACTTAGATTTTGTGGAGGAGTGGGCAACCGTCCTCTGCTTTTTGGAGACCCATGAGATCAGGTTAGGACCCATATAGATGGCATAGCCGCCTGTGGACTTACGATTGTCACTATCACCAACCCAATCAGCATCCGAGAAGGCCTGTCTTTGGGGGGAACTGGATTTGGAGAGTAACAACCCATGACCTTAGTGCCTTGGAGATAGCGTATGATCTGTTTGATGAGAGTCCAGTGGTCTTCGGAAGGGGCATGCATGAACTGGTAGGCACGGTTCATAGAGTAAGCAACATTAGGCCTGGTGAGAGTGATGTATTGTAGGGGCATCTCAACGTGCTTGGTACAAGCATGAAAGATCAGATTAGCTGAGAGGTAGATGGTGCCAATGTTGTCACACCAGAGAGTTGGCGCAGTGGGAACTGGAATCCCTAATTCTCCAAATAGAGAGCGAAGCTAAGTGAGCTTTGCATAGGCATCGACAACGACAACGACTTTATACTCAGATTTTGTGGAGGAGCGGGCAACCGTCCTTTGATTTTTGGAGACCCATGAGATCAGGTTAGGACCCATATAGATGGCATAGCCACCTGTGGACTTACGATTGTCACTGTCACCAGCCCAATCAGCATCCGAGAAGGCCTATCTTTGGGGGAACTGGATTTGGAGAGTAACAACCCTTAGCCTTAGTGCCTTGGAGATAGCGTAGGGTCTGTTTAACGAGAGTCCAGTGGTCTTCAGAAGGGGCATGCATAAACTGGTAGGCACGGTTCACAGAGTAAGCAACATCAAGCCTGGTGAGAGTGATGTATTGTACGGCACCTACAATGGAGCGATACTTGGTGGGATCTGAGAGAAAGGCACCCCTTGTAGATGATGGTGCAAATGTGGTGGCCATGGGTGTGTTAACATGCTTGCAATCAGTCATTCTTGCTCGTTGCAACAGATCAGTTATGTACAGGGATTGATAGAGGAGGATCCCATCAGATTGATAGATGACCTCAACACCAAGAAAGAAGCTTAGATGACCGAGATCCTTGATGAAAAATTCTGTGGCTAGTTGGTGGAGGAGAGATGTAACATGGGAGGGCTGGTTCCATGTGACCAAGATATCATCCACATATACAAGAACATATGTGACAGTGGAGCCCTACATGTAGATGAATAGAGAAGTGTCATTTTGGGAGGACCAAAAACCTGAGCGTGTGAGGAATTCAGATAACCTGTGGAACCAAGCTCTAGGAGCCTGTTTGAGATCATAGAGGGATTTGTGAAGGCGACAGACATGTGTAGGGTGCATAAGGTCTTCAAAACCCTGAGGTTGAGCCATATATACTTCTTCAGACAAGAGGCCATTGAGGAATGCATTCTAAACATTGAGTTGACGGACATCACAACCTTTGGATATAACTAAGGAGAGAATAGTCCTTATGATAGTAGGTTTAATGACAGGACTGAAGGTCTCATGATAGTCAAGGCCAGGTTGTTGATGAAAGTCCTTTGCCACCAAACATGCTTTATATCGTTCAAAGGAGCCATCTGCCTTTCGCTTCATGCGATACACCTACTTGCAGCCAACTAGATTCATAGATTTCCTGTGAGGCACAAGAGACCAAGTACCATTACTTAATAAAATAGTAAATTCATCAGCCATGGCAGATCGCCAGTGTGGGTCCTTAGATGCTTAGGAGAAGCATGAGGGTTTAACAAGGGTGGGGGAAGAGGTGGTGGAGAGGGTCAAGGGATTAGCATAGAGGCTAGATAAGGCTTTTGTGCAGCTGGGAGGGGTGGTAGAGGAGTCAGGGTTTGGGACGGCCTAGATTGGGATGTGAGGGGGGGATGGTGGGAAGATGGGAGATGGTGGTTCTGGAAAGGGAGGTTCTGGAGTAGGAGGCAGAGAGATGGGTAGGGTAGGTTGAGTGGGTGAAGGCATGGGATGAGGTAGGTGTTGTGGGGCATTTGGAGCAATGCCCCATGGAGGATGGTAAATTGGGGTTGGTGGTGATGGGGGAGATGGGGATGCCAGATGAAAGGGAAGGATGGATTCATCGAATCTAACATGACGAGATATATAAATGCGGTGGGTGATGAGATTCATACATTGATTACTATGATGGGAAGGGCTATTACCTAGAAAAACACATTGGATAGACCGAGGTTCAACCTTGTGATGATTGTAATGATGGATCCAAGGGTAGCAAAGGCATCCAAAGATTTTGAGAAAGGAGTAGTGTTTGAGATTTAAAATGTAACCGCAAGCGTACGGATCAGTGTAGCTACTGGTCGAACACAGGGAGAGCAACCACTTTATTTTTTTATTTCTTTTAATAATGCAAAAGTGAACCGATTAATAATTAGGATCTAATTCTAATTACCATCCTAAACATATATATTTAAAATAATGTCCTAACCATTCGTCATCTAAGAATTTAAAAACGCAAGCCACGCAATTAAAATTAAATAAATAAATAACTGAAAATAAACAACCCACGCAATTAAAAAAAAAATAAATAAAGGAAAAAACTACTGAAATAGAAATAAAGTAAAAGAAAGGGGATAAAGCTAGAGAGAAACTCACAAGTAGGTTTCTCTACTTAGCCCGAGGGATGCATCATAATATGAGCTTCCCTACTTGACCAGAGAGTCACTCTTACAAGGGTTACTCTACTTGGCTTTAGAGAAAGGGAGACAATTAAAATAAAAACAATAAATTGATGGTTCTATGGCTAGGAGGGGCAAAGCCAACACATACACTAGCTATGAACCTTGGGGGAAAGGGATAGCAATAATGTAACGACTGAAAATAAAAATCCTAAATTAGGAAAGAAAGGGTAGTCAGAAGAGGGAATGAGAGGGGGGAGAGAAGACTACCGAAGGAGCCTACTTACTTGAATCAATGCTTGAACTTGAAAAAAAAAATTACTCCACGGCTCATGATCTTGTCACCTAGATCTAAGCCTAGAACTATAACTTAAAAAACTACAACTTAATTGCATAAATCATAAACATAAAAAGGCTGAATAAGAATAAAAGACTGCTTGCATTAATTGACATAAAAAACTATTACAAAAGTGATTAAAGCAAAAATAGAGAAGAACTAAAACTAAAGAGTGAGAGAGGGAGAGAGAGAGAACAACTAAAAAAAAAAAAATTAGAAGAAGAATGAATTGCCTCTCCTCCTCTTACATGAGTTGTATTTATAGGGAATGGGGAGGTAGAGTAATAAATTTCTCTTTCTTAAAAGAGAGAAACCCATAATTGATAGTAAGATCTATTGAATCCAAAAGTGCTAAGATGGAGGAGAGAGAAGAGAGAAATTTCCTATAATTTTTTTGCTTATTTTCTTTCCTTTTTTTTTCTAATTTATTTCTCTTCTTTTTCTCCCTCCAAGGGATGATTTTCTTCTTGCTTTGTGTGAGTGAAAAGCAGAAAATCTTTAACAAAATTCTCTAAAAAAAATAACCATGAGATTCGAACTTGAGACCTCTTGGTGAGCAAGGGAATTTTGCACACCATAGCTCACCAACTACACTAGGTAGTTGTTGTTACCAAAAATGAATCTTCAATCACTTAAGGATGTGGTCCATTGATCCTTGTTGGTATTTGGAGTATTCCTTGTGTTTCTGAGACAATTGCAAACGGGCTAGTTTTGCATCTCGGTTCAGTTCTGATTCATTATTCTTTTTCTGGCCTGAAAAGAATAATCACTTGTACGAGTAACCAAACGAATGCGTACTTTTAATTGGACACGTCCATCTTGCTCAAAATTTTGTCCTCTTCGCAACCATGAAAAGAAATAGGACCTCTTTACGTGTAAAATTGGAGATATAGTATCCGATAATCCTTAAGGCCTTGAAAATATAAAACCTGCAAAAAGAGAGTAAAACCCAAGGTAGCTCCATTCTAAATATGTAAAATGTATGTTTTACTACCGTAGATTTCACACATAAATGTGCTCATCAGAATTCCTCTACACTTAGACTTTGCTAGTCCTCGAGCAAAACAAAAAGAAAAAGAATAAAAACAAAAAAACTAACTCACTTTTGTAGGAATCACGGTTGCACTTAGCATGTGCAACAAGCCTTTAAACCCCTAGATCACCCCTAGTGGACGAATTGTGTCTCGTGGGTGTTTGCAGTGAATATACACCCAAAATTCAGAATAAACAAATCCCAACCTTGGCTAAAGGTAAGGCTCATACCGATCTGGAGCAAAGATAATTTCTCTTACAAGGGACCCCCACACTTGAACTTTTATTACCCTTTATCAATTCCAGGCACTAGCATATTTCTTAATTTGGAACTCACCTCGTTTCTTCCAAAACATCCTTATCTTAAGGCAAAACCACTTGTGAAGAAATAGGGAACCAATGACTAAGGCGTTGGAGTGTTTTTGACCAAACATGTTACCAAGCAATAATGATATTTGCACATTTTTTTTCTCCTTTTTTTTTCACTAATAAACTCTATTCTACTCCACTACTTTTGCCTTGAATGACATGGTGGAGCAAACACCAGACACCCAAGTTACTATGTAGCTTCGCTTTTTGCATATGCCCACAAAGGCAGTGATGCTAGAGTTACTTCAGAAGTTTCCTCCCAAGGAATTTCGATCAAGACACCACGCTTCCTGAGACGCAATGCCCTGTCTAGTTCCAAGGGAATCAACTCTTATTCTTCTTTATACCACATTTCACATTTCATTTAAAATTGTACATTTGTCAACCCATGCCAAATTAAAAAAAAGACTCAACTCCAAATCAAAAGTACAAGGAATCCACAGACTTACATATGGTCCATCACCATAAAACAGGGGTCTCTTATTTTTCAAAAGAAAGTCCCATTTCAAGACACATGCTTGTTTCTTTCTTCTCAACAGGGTTTTATACGTTCAAAATGGGTACTTTAGTCAAAACTTTTATTTTCATACATCAAGCAACCGAATGATATGATCATTAGCCAAAACCCAAAGTAGGACAAAAACAAAAAGAAAAACAAATAAAACAAAGTGGAAAAAAAAGTAGAAACTGGTTTCCCTACCCCACACTTAAGTCATGTAATGTCTTCAATACATGGAAAGAATTAAAAGCAAAGACAATGCAAGGGGGTCATACCTGATTAAAAGTTAGTCATCAGTGTAAAGAGGTTCATGGAGATCCATGACCTCTTCACTACTAGTATTAGGAAACTCGAAGAACGGTTTCAAAAGTTGACCATTAACCTTCGAAATTACCCCTGTTCCTGGATTCAAAATCTTCACAGCCCCATAGGGATATACATTATGGACAATAAACGGGCCATCCCATCGGGATCTAAGCTTATCAGGGAAAAGATGCAATCAAGAGTTGTACAATAAGACCTTATCACCAATTGTAAAAGATTTACGCAGAATGTGCTTATCATGGAAAGCTTTGGTCTTTTCCTTGTAAATCCTAGAACTTTCATAGGCATCATTCCTAAGTTCCTCCAACTCAGATAGTTGGAGCCTACGATGAATTCCCACATCAGACAAATCAAAGCTGAGCTTCTTGATGGCCCAAAAGGCCTTATGCTCTAACTCAACTGGTAAGTGACAAGCTTTCCCATACACCAAATGGTAGAGAGACTGACCAAGGTCGGTCTTGAATGCAGTACGATGGGCCCACAAGGCATTAATGAGCCTAAGGGACCAATCCTTACGGTTGGGATTAACAGTTTTCTCTAAGATTTGTTTGATCTGCCTATTAGACACCTCCACTTGGCCACTAGTTTGGGGGTGATAAAGGGTAGATAACTTATGAGTGATCCCATACTTTTTTATTAAGGCCTTAAAAGGCCGATTACAAAAATAAGTACCCCTATCACTAATTATTGCACGTGGTACACCAAAGCGAAAAAAAATGTTCTCTTTGAGAAACTGGACCACCACTTTGTGGTCATTAGATTTACAAGGTATGGCCTCTATCCATTTAGAAACATAATCAACGACCAAAAGTATGTACAAATTCCCAAAGAAATTAGAGAATGATCCCATAAAATCGATGCCCCAAACATCAAAGATCTCAACTACTAAAATGGGGTTGAGAGGCATCATGTTCCTTTTATTGATACAGCTAAAAGACTGGCAGGCGGGGCAAGCCTTGCAAAAATCAAAAGTATCTCTAAAAAGAGTGGGCCAATAAAATCCGCATTGGAGAACCTTTGCGGCAGTCTTCTTAGGTCTAAAGTGTCCACCACATGCATGATCATGACAAAAAGAGAGAATGGAATGTTGCTCATGATCAGGAACACATGAAACCTATCTTAAACAAATAAGGATCATCCCAGAAAAAGTGCTTAACTTGGGAATGAAACCTATACTTATCTTGGGTGGACCAGTGATCCGGAGTCACACTTAAAACTAAGAAGTTGACAATGGCAACAAACCATGGTTCACTAGACATTGTAAATAATTATTCATCTGAAAAGTTCTCGTTGACTGGAGAATCAACAGTCAAGGAATTGGGAAGCCGGGATAAATGGTCTGCAACTAGGTTTTCAACTCCTTTCTTATCCCTAATTTCTAAATCAAACTCTTGCAAAAGTAAAACCCACCTAATGAGACGGGCTTTGACATCCTTCTTCTGAACTAGGTATCTGAGGGCAGAATGATCAGTATACACCACCACATGTGAACCAACTAAGTAAGACCGAAACTTTTCTAATGCAAACACAACAGCTAAAAATTCCTTTTCAGTGGTTGTATAATTGAGTTGTGCATCATTTAAGGTCCTACTAGCATAGTAAATGACAGTGGGTAACTTATTAATCCTTTGACCTAAAACTGCTCCTATGGCAAAATCCGAAGCATCACACATCAGTTCAAAAGGTTCAGTCCAAACAGGTGGTTGAATAATGGGTGCATTGGTCAACTCCTTCTTAAGTTGCTTGAAGGATTCTAGGCACTCTTTGAAAAACTCAAAAGTCTGATCTTTGACAAGTAATGAGGTGAGAGGTCGGGCTAACTGACTAAAGTTCTTAATAAACCTTCTGTAGAAGCCTGCATGCCCTAGAAAAGACTGAACATCCTTAACAGATTGAGGAGGTGGTAAATTATCAATTAAATCCACTTTGGCTCTATCTACCTTAATTCCCTCTTTGGATATTACATGGCCTAAAACAATACCAGATTTAACCATAAAATGGCATTTCTCCCAATTTAAAACCAAATTCTTAGATATGCACCTTTTCAAAACTAAGGAAAGATGATGAAGACATTCAGAATAGGAATTTCCATGAATTGAAAAGTCATCCATAAATACTTCTAAGAATTTTTCGACCATGTCAGAAAAGATGCTCATCATGCATCGTTGGAACATAGCAGGGGCATTGCAAAGCCCAAAGGGCATACGCCTGTAAGCAAATGTTCCATATGGGCAAGTAAAAGTGGTCTTATGTTGGTCCTCTAAAGCAATTGGGATTTGGTTATAGCCAGAATATCCATCAAGAAAACAATAGTATTCATGTCCAGCTAACCTCTCTAACATTTGATCAATGAATGGCAATGGGAAGTGGTCCTTCCAGGTTGCCTCGTTAAGTTTCCTGTAGTCTATACACACTCTCCACCCTGATTGGACACGGGTTGGAATTAGTTCATTATTGGAATTGAGAACTACAGTCACCCCAGACTTCTTAGGCACTACGTGAACTGGGCTTACCCATTGGCTGTCAGAAATAGGATAAATTATTCCATGATCCAAGAACTTTAGGATCTCTTTCTTAATGGCTTCCATCATCACTGGGTTAGCTCTTCTTTGGGGTTCCGTGGATGATTTGGAACCCTCCAAAAGATGTATATGATGTTGCACAATGGAAGGGCTTATACCCTTGATATCAGCCATGGTCCAACCTAGGGCTTCCTTATTATCTTTTAACACTTTAAGTAACTCCTCTTCCTGGCTAGAAGTCAAATTTGAAGAAATTATTACAGGAAGAGTCTGGTTAGGCCTTAGGAAAGCATACCTCAAATTAGATGGCAACTCCTTAAGATCTAGCTTAGGGGGTTCAACTATGGAAGGTTTGGGAATGGAATTGGAAAGGGGTCCTAAGGGCTCCCAAGTGTGTGAAGACTCAAGACTTCAGAAAAGAAATTTTTACTGTCATCATCCAACTCATCCATACACTCTTGGAATTGGTATCCTTTGCCGAGGATATATGATTTATTTGATCAGTTGCAGGGTGCCAAGTTATTCTCCAAGATTGAATATTGATCTCTTCTTCCATATGTGGTTGCTTGCCAATCCTAAACATGTTAAACTCAACAGTTTGGTTACCAAAAGATAATCTAAGAAAACCATTCCGGCAATTGATTAATGCATTACTGGTAGCCAAAAATGATCTTCCTAGAATTATTGGGATCTCATCCTTGGTTGAGAAGGGCTTAGTATCTAACACAATGAAATCAATAGGGAAAATAAATTCTCCCACCTTTAGTAAGACATCCTCAACCATCCCTTTAGGAATCTTAACAGACCTATCTGCCAACTGAAGAGTAGTTCCAATGGCTTTCAATTCTCTTAATCCTAGTTGCTTGTACACATGGTAAGGTAAAAGATTCACACTTGCGCCAAGGTCAAGTAAGGCATGCTCAATGTAGGTGTTGCCTATGACACAAGATTTGGTAGGGCTCCCTGGATCCTTATACTTGGCTGCTATAGGCTGAGTAATTATGGAACTAATGTTACCTGCCAAGAACGCCTTTTTGGGCACACTAGTGATACGTTTGTGAGTACACAAATCTTTCAGTACCTTTGCATAGGCGGGGATCTGGGATTTGACATCCAAAAGAGGGATGTTCACTTCTACCTTTTTGAAGACTTCTAAAATTTTGTCCATGGAAGCAGTCTTCCTTTTGTTTATCAAGCGATTAGGAAATGGGACAGGATGAACATACAGACTGTTAGGGATTTGCCCCTATTGAGAAGAATCATTTTTGGTTTCCTCAACCAAATCATCTTTAGTTTCAAAAAAATCTTTAGGTTCATCAGACGAACCTGAAACAAGAGGCACACTTGTGTCCTCAACTGAAGGAGAGTTAACACGAGTAATAGATGAAGAAGATTTAGGAACCCTCTGTAAGTACTCTCTACCACTCCTAAAGGCATAAACAACATTACATTGGTTAGAGAGCCCTTGTTGGGTCTGACCTTGTATTATATTCAGTGGTGCATTAGTTGGTCCTTGTGAACTAACAGGCTGATGATGCCTAGGGTTAGGCTTTGGTTGACTGGGTAAAGTTCCTTTCTCCCTCTCACGCATAATTGAGACAACTTGAGTGAGTTCTCTAGTAAGATTTTGATGGCTTGTCATGAGGAGGGCTATATTTTTTTCCAAGTCACTTATTCTACTTGCCTCTCCAGTGTTGGTAAACCCAGGGGGTTGCTGATAAGATGATAGGAGAAGGACTCTAGGAAAACTCGCCTGAGGTCCTACATTTGACCTAGGAAAAGTATTTTGAGAAAAAGGTTGTTGTGCAAAGGGAGGCCTTTGGAGTCCAGGTTGACTTTGATTATGGAAATTGGAAGGCCCTGCTTGGTTGCCTTGATTCCAAGAGAAATTTGGGTGATTTCTCCATCCTGGATTGTAGGTATTACTATATGGATTATTCTGGTATAAGGCATTAACACTATCATTAGAAGTGCCCACAGAGGTGTTGGGGCATTCTTCTATAACATGTCCAGGGGACTGGCACCAAGCACAAATCTTAACCAAATTGACTGATGATGGCTCTCTAGGAACAATAGCCTCAATCCTCTTGATTAGGCTATCCAAATGGGCTTCCTTGGCTACTATCCCATACACAAAATATCTTTTCCTCCTATGGTTCTTTCACTCTCTTGGGTTGATTCCCATTCACGAGTTTTGTCAGCTAGTTCAAGTAAGAATTCCCATGCCTTTCCTTCATCTATAAAGGATGTGAATCCCTCAGGGCACATAGACTCTATCATTTGTTTAGTTGGGTAATCAATACCCTCATAAATTATTTGACATAAACGCCATAGGTCTAGGCCATGGTGAGGGCATTCTTGGAGTAGATCCTTGAATCTCTCTATAAGTTTGGAAAATGACTCACTAGGCTTTTGCCTAAACTGAAGGATATCACTTCTAAGCTTATTGGTCTTGTGAGTTGGGAAAAACTTCTTAAGGAAGACAACTGTGAACTGTTCCCAGGAGGTTATGGAATTTGTGGGTAACCCATACAACCACTTCTTAGCTTGGTCTTTCAATGCAAAAGTGATAAACCTAAGCTTAACAGCATCATCAGAAAGCTGTTGGATCTTAATTAGAACACATACCTCTTCAAATTCCCTTAGAAATAGGTATGCATCCTCAGAGGTCAACCCATGGAAGTGGGGCAACATAGTGATGTATTGAGATTTGAGTTCAAAATTATTGCCCTGGGCTTGTGGTAGAACTATACAGGAAGGTTGGGCTGTTCTAGCAGGGTAGAACCTATCTTTCAGAGATTCAGGTGAAGGGTTTTGCTGTTGGTCTCCCATATTGAAGGGTTTTAAAGAGAGCAAACGTATAGGATCACTACTTGTTGGATCTCTTCTTTTTAACCGATTCTTAGTATTACGTACCCACCTAACACTCATGCAACAAAAAACAACCCGCAACTAAAGTAAAACAAGCACAAAAGAATGGATAGCAAAACTTTTTTTTTTATTTTTTTTTTTACTTTTTGGGAGCATACCGGCAGGGATCCGGGATTGCTCAGGTCAATTCCTGAGGTACTGCTACAAGGCGAAACCTGTCTTTATCATACTGTGAGGCATGGTGACCTCCACCGATACAACTATTGTTGCAAGTTGTTCTTCTCAGGAATTCAATAAAAGAAAAGGAAAAATATAAAACAAAGCAAACAAAGCACTCCGATTTATCAAAAGAAAGTGAAAAATAACATGGAACTGTCTCCCCGGCAACGACGCCAAAAACTTGTTTGAAATTTAAAATGTAACCGCAAGCGTACGGATCAGTGTAGCTACGGGTCAGTGTAGCTACGGGTCAAACACAGGGAGAGCAGCCACTTTATTTTTTTTATTTCTTTAAATAATATGAAAGTGAACCGATTAATAGTTGTGATCTAATTCTAATTACCGTCCTAAACATATGTATATAAAATAACGTCCTAACCATTCGTCATCTAAGAATTTAAAGACGCAAGCCATGCAATTAAAATTAAATAAATAAATAACTGAAAATAAACAACCCACGCAATTAAAAAAATAAATAAATAAAAAAATGCATAAAAATAAAGTTAAAGAAAGGGGATATAGCTAGAGAGAGACTCACAAGTAGGTTTCTCTACTTAGCCCGAGGGATGCATCATAATATGAGCTTCCCTACTTGACCAGAGTCACTCTTACAAGGGTTATTCTACTTGGCTTTAGGGAAAGGAAAAAAATTAAAATAAAAGCAATAAATTGATAGTTCTATGGCTAGGAGGGGCAAAGCCAACACATACACTAGCCATGAACCTTGGGGGAAAGGGATAGCAATAATGTAACGACTGAAAATAAAAATCTTAAATTAAGAAAGAAAGGGTAGTCAGAAGAGGGAATGAGAGGGGGAGAGAAGACTACTGAAAGAGCCTACTTACTTGAATCAATGCTTGAACTTGAAAAAAAAATTGCTCCACGGCTCGTGATCTTGTCACCTAGATCTAAGCCTAGAACTATAACTTAAAAAAAATTACAACTCAATTGCATAAATCATAAAAATAAAAAGGCTGAATAAGAATAAAAGAGTGCTTGCATTAATTGACATAAAAAACTATTACAAAAGTGATTAAAGCAAAAATAGAGAAGAATTAAAACTAAAGAGTGAGAGAGGGAGAGAGAGAGCAACTAAAAAAAAAACTAGAAGAAGAATGAATTGCCTCTCCTCCTCTTACATGAGTTGTATTTATAGGGAATGGGGAGGTAGGGTAACAAATTTCTCTTTCCTAAAAGAGAGAAACCCACAATTGATAGTAAGATCTTTTGAGTCCAAAAGTGCTAAGATGGAGGAGAGAGAAGAGAGAAATAAACTTGGAGAAATTTCCTATAATTTTTTTGCTTATTTTCTTTCCTTTTTTTTCTAATTTATTTCTCTTCTTTTTCACCCTCCAAGGGATGATTTTCTTCTTTCTTTGTGTGATTTGGACAATATTTTGGTGATGATGTGGAGGAGAGAGAAGATTTGGAAATCTTTATTTCTCCCTTTTTTTTTTCTTTCCTTTTTTTTTTTCTTCTCTTCTTGCGCAGGAACCCTTCCACGATTTTTCTTGCTTCTAATTTGATGTGAAAATTTCCTCCATACCCTTAGTGCTTTAAGTGAGTGAAAAACAGAAAATCTTCAACAAAATTCTCTAAAAAAAACAACCATGAGATTCGAACTTGAGACCTCTTGGTGAGCAAGGAAATTTTGCACACCATAGCTCACCAACTACACTAGGTAATTGTTGTTACCAAAAATGAATCTTCAATCACTTAAGGATATGGTCCATGGATCCTTCTTGGCATTTGGAGTATTCCTTGTGCCTCTGAGACAATTGCAAACGGGCTGGTTTTGCATATCGGTTCAGTTCTGATCCATTATTCTTTTTCTGGCCTGAAAAGAATAATCACTTGTATGAGTAACCAAACGAATGCGTACTTTTAATTGGACATGTCCATCTTGCTTAAAATTTTATCCTCTTCGCAACCATGAAAAGAAATAGGACCTCTTTGCATGTAAAATTGAAGATATAACACCCGATAGTCCTTAAGGCCTTGAAAATATAAAACCTGTAAAAAGAGAGTAAAACCCAAGGTAGCTCCATTCTAAATATGTAAAATGCATGTTTTACTACCCTAGATTTCACACATAAATGTGCTCATCAAGTAGTTTGGAGGAGCACCTGTAACTGACTGATGAGGAGATTGGTTACCCGTGACAGAGGAGGGCATGCGGTTGATGAGAAAAACCGTAGTTTCAAAAGCATAATCCCAATAAGCTTGGGGAACAGAAGTATGAGAGAGAAATGTAATCCCTGTTTCTGTAATATGTTGATTACGACGTTCTACTGTTCCTTGTTGCTCATGGGTATGTGGGCAGGATAACTGATGTTGGATGCCCAATTTTGCAAAGTAAGAGGGTAGAGAACGAAATTCACCCCCCAATTAGTCTGAATGGCCTTGATGGAACGAGAGAACTGACGTTCCACTAAGGCCTGAAAAGTAAGAAAAGCAGAATAGACATCAGATTTCAACTTTTAAGCAATGAACCAAATGAACTTAGTATGATCATCCACAAAAATGACAAAATAACAGTTCCCAAAGAAACAGTGGGGTGAGGACCCCATACATCACTAAATATCAAATCCAAAGGAAAAGAACTTCGAGAACCGAATTGATAGACGACTAGATTTGCCCATCTGGCAAGCAGAACATAGAGAGGGAGGTCTATGCAGATGATGACCATGTAGCATGAGACGGAGAACACGTTCATGTGGATGTCTTAAGCGATGATGCCAGTGAGTGTATGAAGAAGCAGTAACTAGATTGGCAGAAGGAAGCTATGGAACTGAATAAAGGCCATTGCTACTCTGTCCAGTGAATAGAGTTTGCTTGGACACCAGATGCATCATAAAGAAAGAAGAAGAGTGAAATTCAAAAAAGACATTATTATCACGACAAAATTGTTGAACAGATAATAAGGAGCAAGTAAGAGAAGGAACATGTAAGACATTAAAAAGGGAAAAAGAACGAGAAGGAGAGAGAATAGAAGCAGTACCAATGTGAGAAATGGGAAGACCCTTACCATTACCAACATGGAGCTGATTGTTACCTGTGTATGGATCATAGGTGGTGAAGTGAGTTAGGTCAGGTGTGGCATGATGAGAGGCGCTAGTATTAGGAATCTAGGAGATGGTGAAGGATTGAGGAGGGTAGGGGGTAGGGGGTAGAGGGCATGGGGGGAGGGGTATTTTATGAGGGATAGGGGGCAACATGATAGGCATTGGAGGGGGGTGGGGGGTGATTGTAATTAGGGTTAGGGGAGGGGGTAGGTAGGAGGGGAGTTTTAATGGTACCCTGTGAGCGGTAATAGCATGTGTCAACCTGATGATTAGTACATCCACAGATGGTGTAGGGCCCATGAGCAAACGTGTTGGGGCAACCAAATCCACTTGCACGGCCTCGAGAAGAATTGTGACCACGACCACCATTGGAGGGAGCTGGTGAACCAGGCCCATTATGCTAAGATTGACTGAGGCATCGATGGCAGGATCAATAACAGGGAGGAGAGAGTTGATGAGGTTCTCGTGATTCATGAGGAGACCATGCATTGCATTGTAAGAGATTGCTTCTTATTGTGCCATCATGATAGAGGCAAAGGTTTGATAATCAGTGCGAAGGGCCCGAAAGATGTGAATATTGAAATCCTCCTGGGGAAGGGTTTTCCCGGCTATAGCTAATTCATCTGACAAAGACTTGGCTCAATGTAGAAACTGAGTAATTGTCTCATTTGGTTTGTGAACCAGATTATGGAGAGATATTGAGGGACAGAGTGGCATGGAGAGCAACCCAGATTTCCTTGCTGGTGGTCCGTCCAACTACTAGTGATAAGGCTTCTTCAGAGAGAGAGGCAATGAGAAGGCTCATGATAGAGGCACCTTGTTCATGCCAGGTCTAGGCTTTAGCTGGATCCTGAGGGCAACATAGATCACCAGTGACATAATCAAAGAGGCGTTGGCCAAAAAGGTAAGGCACAATCTGAGTGCGCCAATACACATAATTCTTGGATGTGAGCTTGAGAGAGATGAAGTGGTGAGCATCTAAGTGGGTGGTGGGAGGTGGGGTGGATTGATCGGTTAAGGTGGGAGGAGGAGTTTGAGGTTCGGCCATGAGGGAAGAGGAAAAAGGGGGAGGGGTGGGTTATTGGTGGGAGAAATTATAGGGTGAGAGAGGGACGTTGGTCTCTTTCTTTCTTCTTTCTTTTATTTTTTTTTGCAAAGAAGAGAGGGGGCGTAGGCTATTGGAGAGGGGAGAGAGAATAAGAGAAGAGAGGAAAATGTGGGGATGAGGGAGGTGCCTGGTGGAGCTTTATGTGGCTTGTGATACCATGTTGAAATAGTTGTATTTCATTAATTTCACTTTCTTGTACAACACAGCCTTATATAGAGAGTACATAGATTGTATTGTACTAGAACTCTATTTCTTATATCACCTATAAGTGATTGATTCTATATCATATGTAATTGTTTGATTGGAACTCTACATCGCATGTGAGAGTTAGATTCCAACTCTACTACTGTATGTGATAGACTTGGAGTGCAAGTCAATCTCTGGAATTGGTGTACAAGTAGAGTGAGAGAGTGTTGGTGCCCAATAGGACTCCTAGATAGTAGGAAAGATGTGGTTGAGTTAGAGGATGACTCTAACTGCTCTAATAGTCTTTGTGAAGCAAATCCTGTTGTGGATTACTTGTCAAAAATGGCAGAAAAGTTTGAGCTATTAACCCCAGTAATTTCTTGGCCTTCGCTGGTTGTTATGGACTTGGAAATAGATAGCGTAGGTCGCCCAAGGTATCGATTTTAGTAATTTAGTTGTATTTTTGGGTTTTGAGTTTAGTTGAGGTTTCTAGTCTACTGATGGCAATGCCGAAGCTGGATTAGTTTCTCTTTGATCACAAAAGTTTAGAATTTGGCTTATATTCCTTGGCTGTGAATTCTTTTTCAGTGCAAATGACTTTCTAGAGAAAAAAAAGGCATTGCCAAGGGATAGAGTTCAATCTCTTTGTCTATAACTTTCTTGATCTGATATGATCTATCCCTATCCGAGGGTCTATGATTTGCACTCCTTTCTGCTCTAATTGACACCACCTTACCTTGTTCAGAAACGCATTTTTTAACTTTTAGGGACAGCTGCAACAACTTTTATCCCAAATTCTGTCTATTCAACGTGCAACTACAATAAAACGGCATACAATGCTTTTTAGATGAAGAACGATGTCTCCAAGATCTTTATATCAATGGCATATTTAATTATTGTAATCTAATGCATCCTAAAAACCTGGTTAAAGGAAATTTTCCCTTAACTTCTGGGAAGTAATTTTTATCCGAGAGCATAGTGTATATTAGCACTCTTTGAGTATATTTCTCTCCTCCCACAACAGAGGGATAAATACATCATTTCATTAGAAGAGGAGAGAGATAAACTTAGAGAAACGCTAGTGTAAGAAGAGAGAGATAGACTTAGAGAAGTGCTAGCATCCCTTGCACTCCCGAACAGAGGTCTTTTCCTTTTTTTTTTTTATAGAGATTGTGTTCTACCAGTTTAGTCAGCCTTGTGCTTTTCGGAAAACATGTTAATAATTGCAAAAACTAAGAAATGTATTGGCACTAGAACATTTGTAACCCATGATTGTCCCATTCAATGGATGCATTAAATGGCATAAGCTATGCTTTCGTAATGCTTGCGCTTTCCTCAATCTAAACACCTAAAGACTATTCTAACCACATGAAACAAAAATCTGAGATAATATGTTTTTATCACTGTTTTGGGGTTTTGTTGGTACCATAATTCGGAAACTCTATGAACCAGATGATTCATGGTTAATACATAAGAAAATTAACCAATCAGATGATAAGAAACCTATATTAAAGGACTGATCATTTTTCAAAAAAGGTCTTGGAGATAGAATTCATACCAACATGAGTTGGCTGCAAGTAAAACTCCGATCAGCTTGACCGATATTAGGTCAGATTAACCATTTCTAACCACTATCAACTAACTGATTGCGAATATTTATGGTAAGCTAACCAATTCTGAATTTTTGGTCAGTTTGATCAATTGTTAGTGAATATAATTTTTACAAACGTGGCTTAGATCTACAGAAGTTACAAACACATGGCTTAAGTGGTTAAGACAGTTACAACCAATTAAGAGAGTGAAATTCCAATAACTAACCCACTAAGGACATGACATGTGGGTTATTGCAGTTACAAAACTGCCAACAGAGCAAGATATATATATATATATATATATGTATATATATAAGGGACTATGGTGGAAGAAAGAGATAATCAACCAATCACATAAACTATCAAGTCTATCTTTCATTTTATTTTTCTTTATTTTTCTTCTTTTAGATTGGTACTTTCTTTTCAAGTACTATGTTTTCTTGAAGTTTTATACTTCATTCCATAGTGTAATGATCACGCCTCTAGTATGTTGAATATCAATAGAGACATTAGGTCATGTTTTTGGCATTTTGAACATCAACAGAAACAATAGATTACAACAACATAATACATTTCCCTTTGTTTCCTATTGTTGTTGTTGTAATTGTTGTAGTTTTTTTTTTAATCCCTACATCACATATTTTGCAAAGACCATTATAATCCATTGGAACAATCGAGACAAGAGGAGTGCTCACATCTCTTGATTACAAGTCAGAAATATTCTCTTGAGTTTGGATGACCGTAATCACAATACGAATCTTCCAAAAGTTTAGTTGCAAAATTTGGCCAAACAGGTTTTGCCTTATCTCGAAAACGTGTGGACTGTATAAAGTGTATATGGTTCATTCTATGTGAAATTATTCATAATCCAATGATAGAAAGCTTGTTTTTTGTGCTACCATCATTCATATTTGATGGAAGAAGAATAAGAGGAAATGGCCCTATTCTACCCCAGTTTCGTCTAACTTATTTAGAGATCCACTGGTTTCATGATTAAGAATAAGGCTCTTCCTTCCTCTACGCCTTGCCATGATTTAGTGTGGAACTGTCGTATTTCTTCGTGTTGGGATATTTCCATTAATTTTGTTCCATCCCCCCATTAGGCTCACTTGTATGTTTGCTTGGTTTTTTTTGTTTTTTCCCTGTATGAAGCTTTAATTTTTCATTCTTAATAAGTTTTCCATGCACCCAAAAAAAAAAACCTGAAACACCATGTCTTCTTTCTCGGTCGGTGGCTTTATGGAACCATAATTGTCAAATTTAGTTGAGGAGAAGGAGAAGGTAGGGAATTTTAGCTATATTTAATATTTCATAATTATAAGAAATGCTTGGTCGATTGGGATCAAGTAGAATTGATTATCACATCTACTTGATAATTGAAATTTGATGTGAAATGGAAGGAACAATTTACTGGACGCCTGCCAATGTTGACTCAAAAACGAAATTTTGATAATTAGGGCATCTGCTAGGAAGAAGACTGGAAAACTCCCTCCTGAAAAACTTTCAATAATTTGGATCAATGTTGATGAAAGAAAAACATAAATTTTAATTATCAGGGCATCTGCTGGGAAGGAAATTGGAAAATTCTCTCTTCAACACTTTTAATAATGTGAGTCAATGTCAACTCAAAAGGCAAAAAGAAAATTTTAGGAAAATTTTCATCGACCTCCCCTCACGTTTTCCCTTATTACATCCACCCCCTTGTGTTTCGTTTATTACAAATAACCCAACCTAACACCATGAGTGTGGTGTTAGTTTTTGAAATGGAAAAGACTTTGTTACCCTTATTAAATCTTGAAATAAAACATCTTAAATCTAAAGACCATTTTACCCTTATTACATCTTCAACACTAAAATCCCCAAATCCTATTCTTTCATGTCCGGTGAAGGTGAAGAAGAAAGAATTTTCCGGCTTTGGAAAATTCTCCCAATCAACTTCTTCAACTGCCGACTTCCACCTCGCCTTCCTTTACTACCTCCTATTCTAGTGCATGCAGTGCCTTCCTTTGAAGCTTTGAAGTTCTCTCTTTCACTCTCGGGTGTCGTAAAAGAAGCTCTAACTGCAGCTCACTACTTCAGCTCACCTTTTCCATGAGCTAAGCTATAGGTTAGCTAGCTTGGTTACCGAGTTGCGGGTCATAGAAGAAAAGCTGTTTTTCCACTTCACTCAACAGTCAAACAAGTTCAGTTTTTGGTAGGTATAGTCTTCAAACTTACTTGTCCAAGCTCTGAACTATAATCTAGTAATAGAGAGTGAAGAGAAGAGTGTGGACTAGGGGTGAAAGTTTGGCCCTGACAACTCGAGCCTGCCCTGAGCCCGAACAGGGCTTGGGCCAAGTTTTTTGACCTTGAAGGCAGGTTAGGGTTGAAAAAACCCATACCCTAGGTCAGGGTCGGATCGGGTTGATTTCTAAGCCCGACCCAACCCAACCCAACCCAGCCCAACCCAACCTTGACTTTTAATCCTGAGTCCCTGATTATATAATATATATATATATATATACACACACACTCCTTTTACATCGTTAGTTGTACATATTATTATAATATATACATATTGTAACATAGGTTATAATACAATATATTATAATGTTCCATGCACACATCGCTCACATGTTTATTTTAAAATTCCCAATACATTATTACAAAGTATAAACTCATTAGTCATCACCCACTTTTGATTTTAAAAAATCTGTTAGAATGTTGTCTTAACATTAGATGTATATTAAAAGAAATAAAATGGGATATATATAAGAACCCGACGCAACCCAACCCGGCCCACCCTGAAGACAAGTTAGGGTTAAATTTTTCCAGGCCCTAGCAGGGTTGGGCTGGGTTTCTTAAAACCAAGCCCAATCCGATCCTGTTTCAGCCCTAGTGTGTATTTCTAAGAATCTTCTTATTATATCAGATATTTTGTCTTATTTTTTTTTTTTCATGAAACTAATTAACGATTCTTTGAATCTTCTGTAGAAGAAGCCGGAAGGATCAGCACAAGTTTGGAGTTGCTTCATTACTACTAATCCATTTGGAGCTATGAGAAATGGTGGAGTGAATTTGGCAATCGATTTTTGTTCCGAAGGTTAGTTTTATGGAAGATTTTGACCTGTTTCATCCTGCGAATTCTTGGTCAAATGAAATTGAGGGGTTGTTGAAAGCGTCGCTGCAGCTTCAACGACGGAATTTGACCGTCTAGTCGAGAATATCTTTCAATTCAAAGTCAATTATGAGCTGGAGATAATGTGAGTCAATGTTGACTCAAAAGGTAAAAAGAAATATTAATAATTATGGCATCTGCCAAGGAAGGAGACCGGAAAATTCCCTCCTGAAAACTTATAATAATGTGGAGTTTGTCATTTGTTCAATATATAACTAGAAATTTCTTGGAACAAGACTTCGAACACTTTATTTATTCAAACCACTCGGATTTTTGTTTACTAGATTGGGGGAAAAAAATCTGCCTAAAGAGGAATTCCATTGCCTTTTTGTTTTTTATGTTTTTCTTTTTTTTGGGTAGGATTTTTATGTTTTGAAAAGATTCCATTGGTTTAACCAAATGCATTGAATGACACTTTCTACAATCTAAAAGCCTTAAACTATTCCAACCACATGAAATAAAAATCTAATATATATCTTCTTTATCACCAGCCCTACTTAGAAAATGTGTGGACTATAAAAAACATGAATAAAGTGGAATTGACCTATTCCGTGATATCCAAGAATAAGGTAAGCATCATATTCGCCTGAGAGATTAATGAGATCTCCACAAAAAATATAGTAAGTACTAGGAGATTTGAAAAATTGATGAGAATGTGTAAACTTTAGTCCCACATCACTTAGGGAAGAGCATTGGGCTAGTGTTTTAAAGCCTTGAAGTCTATGGACCAAAGAGAACAAAATTGTACCAAGTCAATTGGGTTGAGGTGTTACATATTCATTGTGTAAAATATTGATTAATCAATGACGGTAAGCTTGTTATTTTTGTGCTCGATCTGCTCTTTCATATTTGACGGCAGTTGAATAAGAGCTAGTTTTTCATATTTGACGGGAGTGGAATAAGAGAAGATGACTTTAATCTTCCTGTACTGTTTAAAATATTCGGAATTCATTGATTTCGATCTGGTCTTCCATATTTCGTTGGTAAACTGAATGATAATTAATGTTGTTGCATTTTGTTTTCAGAACCTTTTCATCTCAACATTTACAAACTCATCTACATCTGTGCTCTGTTCCGTTTCTTGCAGGGAGCAGTCATGGAAGGAAGTAGGGATCACATAATTGTATCCCTTCTTGTATCAGCTTTGCTTGAAAAATTATCCTCATCAGAAGCGTTAAGGGAATTTGGATCCCAATGGTCTGTGCAACCTGCTTTACATGAACTCTGTGAAGTTCTTAAGAAAATTGAAAAACTGCTCAAGTTTGCAGAGCAAGCTCAAATAACGAATATCGTAGTGAAAGAATGCCTTAGGCATCTCAGAGATGTTGTTTACCGAGCTCGGGACATATTGGATGAGTTCATCTATGAAGCTCATAAAGCTCACAAGGAAAAAGATCTTGGTGGAAAGGTATGTTTCCAGCACTTCCCCTCTAACTTGAAAGAAAATGGCGGACTTTTACGTAGACAAGATATTGAACCTCTTATAAATGATGAACTCATAAAGAAACTAGTGAAGATTGAGAAGGAACTTAAAGATCACTATCTCAGACGGTCAGGAAATCAGAAATCACATGGTATAACTGATGAAATAGATACTAGGCCAAAGAGTGGTTCTCTAGTTGATGAATCTTGTACTTCAGGGAGAAAGAAAGAGCAAGATGAAATTAAAAAAAGGTTGTTGTCATATCCAGATGATGAAAATCAAAAAAAAAATTCTGTTATTGCCATTGTTGGATTAGGTGGTGTAGGCAAGACAACTCTGGCCCAGCTTGTCTATAATGATCCTGATGTAGAGAAACATTTTGAAAGCGGAAGAGCTTGGGTTTGTGTGTCCACTGATTTTAATGTTGTGAGATTGACCTCTGCAATTCTAGAGTCCCTCACTGGGGAAAATCCTAATTTGAGCAACCTAGAGCCACTTCAACGTAAATTGGTAAAGGAATTAAAGGGGAAGCGAGTTTTAATCATCTTAGATGATGTTTGGACTGAGAAGGAAAACGATTGGAAAGCCCTGAGAGTTGCATTCATGGCAGCAGGGGAAGGAAGTAGAGTCATAGTTACAACTCGAAGTAGGAGAGTTTCTTCAATAATGCACCCAATTTATACCCATGATCTACAGATTTTATCTGATGACGATTGTTGGTCAATAATGGAAAGGCGCATATCTTTGGATTATGGTTCTATTGCTCCCAACTTGGAAGAAGTGGGTAGGAACATTGCAAAGAAGTGCAAAGGATTGCCCTTGGCTGCAAGTACGCTTGCAGGCCTTTTATGCTCTTATTCTTCTTCTTCTTCTTTAGATTTAACCCATTGGGAAGAAGTGTTGAATAGTTCCATGTGGGACTTATTGGAAGAGAGCAATTTGCCAGCTGCTCTAAGTCTAAGTTACTATTTTCTTCCCACTTATTTGAAGCAGTGTTTTGCTTATTGTTCTTTATTTCCTAAAGATTATGAATTCGATAAGCAACGGCTGATCCAACTGTGGATAGCAGAAGGATTTGTTAGATCCAACACTACAAGAATGGAAGACAAAGGTAGACAATATTTTGATGACTTGCTGCATAGGTCTTTCTTCCGGCATTACCATAGAGATGAGTACATATTTGTAATGCATGACCTTGTACATGATTTAGCAGAAGCAGTGTCAGGAGAGACCCGTTATTTGTCCATTTGTTGTACAAAACACATGTTTGATCTGGACAAAAATCATGGTCACGACGACAAGAGGTTATCCACATTTGTTGTACGGAACACATGTTATTCTGAACGGATTAAACCTATCGAATCCTCTTTTGGAGCATTGAGATACCTACGTGTCTTAGATTTGAATGGTTCTGATATTTGTATGCTTCCCAATGATATTGGGGATTTGAAATACCTACACTATATTAACCTCACTTATGCTCGACGCATTCAACGATTACCTGATTCATTGTGTGATCTTCACAATCTACAGTCACTGATACTCTATTATACCGCAATATGTGAGTTACCTAGAGGCATGAAGTATCTACGCAATCTCCAACATCTAGACCTTAGATACACTGGCATACTTTCCATACCACGAGGAATTGGGAAATTAACTAATCTCAAGACATTGCCCTATTTTCCTGTCTCAAAAGACGTTGTTGGTTGTGGAATTGGGAATGTGATTGATCCTTCGGATCCTCGGGAAGCTGATTTGATGAATAAGAAGAAAGTTGAGATACGTTTTTCTTGGGGAGACAGAGGTGATAAAGATGTTGAGGTTTTAGAAAGTTTACGACCTCACAGTGAGCTGAAGGGTTTGAAGATCTTCAATTACGGTGGGTCAACATTTCCAAGATGGTTGATGATAGAGTTGACAAGCTACAACAAGCTAGTCTCTCTGACACTCGAACGCTGCACCGAATGCCAAGTCCTCCCTCCGATTGGGGAGCTACCCCTATTGGAATTTCTACACTTAGAAAGAATGAACAAGTTGGAAGAGTGGTCTAGCAGCTCTGGAGGAGAGGGAACTGAATTTCCTAGCCTCTTAAGTATAAGAATTACCAACTGTTCCGAACTGAGGATACTACCACAGCAACTTCTGTCAAGTCCGAGACTATGTGAATTCCATATCACTGGCTGTCCAATGCTCAGGATGTTGCCTCATGCAGGATTAAGCTGACTCACCTCACTCAAAAATCTTTTTCTTGGGCGTGGGATGGAAGGGTTGGTGCAGTTTCTGGATGAGACTGATGAGACTCTACCACCAAATATTAATCGCCTTCATATCACTGATTGTACATCGCTACCAAAGGGGTTGAGAAACTTGTCTTCACTCCAACATCTGGATTTTGGTCCATATTGTAAAGTCAAATACGGCCCCGACGAGCTCCCCACAAATGTCATCGTTACTTGATGCAGGTAACTTACCCTACCCTTCCAATTAAAAAATAGTTTTTTTGGGTTATATGAATGGTTCCCACAATTTTGATTGTAGACCACTTGGTCTGTTCAATCATTGCCCCCCAGTGAAAATTGCAGGATTAGACATTGGAGTTTAACAAGTCCATTCGGCAAAGTCATCATGTGTTCATGGCAGTTTGGTCCTAACATTGTTTTTTTTTTCTCAGGTGGCCTGACGATCAAGATTATCGTTGAGATTTTGCCTTCAATGATACGCAAGACTCTCTCTCTCTCTCATGTTCTGCCCTTTGACCTTCAAAGTGATGTTGGTAATTTCTTGTTTCCAAACTCAGAAGGCTGATTGGAAAATGAATTCAATTGTTGAAAACATTCATTTGGTTTTTATCTCAATTTTTAAGATCTCTTATGTTTGTAATCATTTAGTGGTGGATTCTATCAAAAAAATAAAAAACCATTTAGTGGTGTAGCTTTGTCATAGATTTGCCTGATTTACCTTGGATTTAGGTTTATTTATTTATTTATTTTTATAAATACACATTTTATTACTAAGGCAACCATAAAATTCAGAGTAAGTACAACTAAGCACACAAGATACATACTACAAGAAAACAGGGCTTTTCCGCCGCCAAAAGTAAAAAAATGTCTCTATAATCTTTATTGGTGGTTTCTTTCTATTGTCAGCAATCCACTGACAAATGTGCTACAATTTTTAATATATAGTATTATCAAGAAAAAAAATATATTTTTAATATGTAGTGATAGTAGCTGTAGCCAATTTATACAGCTTTTGGTAGCAGTAGTTTCAACAACTCTAAAGAGAACACTTTCAATGATGGTAAATACCACAAAATGTACTTATTTCATTAGTAAACTTAGAAAGTAAGAACATTTTGAGGTAGTCTATTTACCATTAGTAAATATAATTAGAACCTCGCACTTGCGGGAGCCTCCTGCACTGGTACACCGTTTTTCTTTTAAGAAAAAACTCCCACCGCTTGGCCTCCCTTGACCCCCACTCCCAACAACTATCCCTCGCATGCCACTGCCCACCCAACCCATCTCCACATCCACCCCCACTCCGTCCCCCATCACTAGCTCCGACGTCCATCGTCCCCACCCCTTTCTACAACTCCTTTCCCTTACTATAGCTCTCCTATTGAATGTCCCAACACCTCCTTCACCCTTGGTCTTGCACCCCTCCATCTCCCTTCTCCTTTTGCATTAGCTCTCCCCACCACCTGGCCTCCCTTGACCCCCACTCCCAACAACTATCCCTCGCATGCCACTGCCCACCCAACCCATCTCTACATCCACCCCCACTCCGTCCCCCATCACTAGCTCCGACGTCCACCCTCCCCACCCCTTTCTACAACTCCTTTCCCTTCCCTTTGCTATAGCTCTCCTATTAAATGTCCCAACACCTCCTTCACCCCTGGTCTTGCACCCCTCCATCTCCCTTCTCCTTTTGCATCAGCTGTCCCCACCCCCTTAAACCCTCCCCACCGCCTCCCCCACCCTTTGCCCTCTCTCCATACTCCCAATCCTGCCACATTCTTCTTGACCTCACCCTCACATCCTTCCTTTGTTGCCCTGACCTATAAGATGATTCATTTCGGCAAGAGTATGTGGGAGATAGTGAGAGTATATAATATAGATCATATGATTTATAATATACAAACACAATCTGTCTTCTACGATTAAAACACACACACACACACACACACATCTCCGTCAAGAGAATGAATTGTAATATAAATAAAACAACTAAAATTTGTTTAAACCGTTTATAAATGGTTTTGATTTCACAATCTGATGCTTCATAAACAATTTGGTCTATTTTACTGTGCACCAAATCGAATCAGACCATATATTTATAAATCGTTCCACACCCTTAATCATTACCATAAATACTTGGCTTTGGAATATGCCCAATTGCATGGGTAAAATTTTCAGGTTTTATGTCTTGTATTGTGTAGTGGTTCACATAATTAAACTCAAAATTTTTCTTCCTGACTGTGAAAATGCGGCGTTCTCACAATCAAATTCATACTTTAAAGCTGAGGATGGATCGTGGATTAATGATCAACAAGGATTGTCATTGTATATCTCTGATTTTTATGAGGCTTTCATGGAGCAACAATGATTTCCCATCACCCTGATTTGCTAGAACTCATTCCTGAGGTGTTATTGGAAGATGATGTAGTTGTGTTCAAGGCTGAATCGTCGACAGAGGTAATCAAAAAATCTGTCTAGGACCTGGATCCTAATAGCTCTCCTGGTCCCGATGGATTTTCTGGAGTTTTCTTTAGTCGGGTTTGGAACATGGTGGAAGGTGACTTTTGTAGGAATAAGCATCATTCCAAAGGGCGTCAATAACTACTTTATCTCTCTTATGCCTAAGGTTGTGGGAGCGTCATCTCTTGATAAGTTCCGCCCGATTTGCATGGGTAATTTCTTTTGTAAGGTGCTGACCAAGGTTTTGGCAACTAGAGTCTCAGTGCTTCTCCCTCATCTAGTTTTAGAGGAACAAGGTGCTTTTCAAAAGGGAAAAATAATTTCTGAGAATATTAGTCTTGTTTCCAAGCTGGAGAACTTGATGTATTTTGCTGTTAGGGGTGGCAGTATGGGGCTTAAGATTGATGTTCAGAAGGCTTTTGACTCCCTATCTTGGGAGTTTCTTTTTGCAGTTTTGTTCAAGTTCGGTTTCTCTCCTAAATGATTTCTTGGATCAGAGAAATTCTATCTTCCTCAAGGATTTCAGTTTTGGTTAATGGGGGCCCGGTTGGATTCTTTGGGGCTGGTCGTGGTCTTCGACAAGGTAACCCTTTCTCTTCCATTCTTTTATATTTTAGCTGAAGAGGTGTTGTGTAGAGGACTAAAAAAATTGGTTGCAGATGGTTCCCTTAAGTCGCTGCCAGGTCCTCGAGGGGCAGTAACTCCTACTCACCTGTTATTGGTTGACGACATTTTTATTTTTATGAATGCCTCGGTTAAGTATGTAAAATCCCTTCGTTCTTTCTTATCAAAGTATCATGATTTCTCTGACCAACATTTTAATCTGGACAAAAGCAAAGTATTCTTTGGGAAGGTTGCGCCTCACAAGAAACATTTCGTCAGTGATTTTCTGGGAATTCAGGCATCCAAATTTCCAACAAGATATTTAGGTGTGAAAATTTTCAAAGGAAGAGTGACGAAAAATCACCTGTTACTTTTGTTGGATAAAATTAAAAGCAGGATGGTGGGCTAGAAAGGGAAGCTCTTATCGTTGGTGGGTCATGTAGAGTTGTTCGATCAGTGATTTCAAGTATTCCCATTCACAATTTTACAATTTATTGGTGGTCTTGGTCTTCCATTAAAACTGTAGAACGGTGGATGAGAAACTTTATCTGGTCTGGTGAAATGGAGACGCAAAAGAAAATTGTGGCCAAATGGAAAAATAGCTGCAAACCCAAGAAAGAGAGGGGACTAGGTATCAGGAAGCTTCGAGATGTGAATAAAGTGTGTCTGAGTAAGCTTTCCTGGCAGATAAAACATGATGACTCTATTTTGAGCAAAATTTTCAGAGCAAGGTTTGTTAATGAGGATGGTTCTCTCAAAAAGGGGTATAAGTCTTCATCGATTTGGCCGGGGCTGAAGAGAGTGTGGCGGTTTGTTTCTGATATGGAGAGATGGATAGTAGGCAATGGAGATGAGATTAATTTTTTGACAGAACGGTGGTTAGAGAATTCCTCTTCGGCGGAGTCATCCAATTTGGAGCAGGATTTGTTTAGTGGGAGGAATTTGCGGCTCTCAGATTTTGTCTATGAAGGAAAGTGGTACTTCCCTGATGCAAATTCTAATTTATTAGGAGAGACATTTGAGAAGAAAAAACAAATTATTATTTCTCCGTCGGAGGATATGTGTCATTGGTGCCCTTCTAACTCTAGTGTTTTCTCTATTTCCTCGGCGTGGGAGGTGATAAGAGGCAAGAACACTCTTGTCAAACCAAGGTCCAGCCTCACCAGGTTGTTTTTCGCTAGAGGCTAGCTCACAACAGATTACCGACTGATGAGGAGGTGCGTAGATGGGGAGTGATGGTGATTTCTAGATGTTACATGTGCGGGCAAGTAGAATAATCATCTAGCCATGTATTCCTTCAATGTGAGTATATTAAGGCTATTTGGAATCAATTTTGTGAGTTATTTGGTGTTAGATGGCCTTCTTTTGATAGGATCGATGATATGTTTTCATTGTGGAAACAGAAAGCAAAGTCTATCACTTTCTCTATGGTCTTGCTGAACCAATGATAGACCCTGCAGATTTTCCTATCAGACTAGCTCTTTGGCAAGATGGGTTTTGACACTAATTTTATTTGCAATTCAAGGATAGGGAAAGTCTCTAATCTTTGGATGGTATGGAGAAGAGGAATTTTAAAACCTACTGTTGTTTCAACTTCTAAACAACAACTCACTGTAAGTGTTAATTAGAGAAATAAGATGGTTAGAATCTTTGTGATTCATGCCAGCTGTTTCAGAGTAATTCTCAGGGATTTAAGGACAGAATTAGCTACTGAGCCTACCTTGGCTGTCCCATGGTTGATGGTGGGAGACTTCAATGCTATGCTAGCCTTGCATGAGAAGAGGGGCCCGGATGCATTTAGTTTGGGGTCTACAGCTGAGTTTGATGCTATGATTGATGCATGCCAATTGATTCATCTACCTTCACAGGGAATAAAATTTACTTGGTCCACTAATAGCAGGAGAGGGAATGTAGCAATGGTCCTTGATAGAGGTCTTTGCAATGAAGCCTGGCTATCTCACTTCCATGATTGTGCCCAATTTGTTCTTCAAAGACAGTTTTCAGATTATTGCCCAATCTTAGTTGTTTCTGAGGCTTGTCCTATACCTCAAAATTGTCCATTTCATTTTCACAAATTTTGGATGGACAATGAGTCATTCCTGGGGATGGTCGCTGACATTTGGGAGCTGAGGATTGTAGGTTCACCTATGTATGAGCTTTCTCAAAAGTTGAAACGGCAAAAACCCATGATTCGATCTTGGTCCAAGATTTATTTCCCAAATTTTGAAGCTAAACTGGTCAAAACTAAAGACGTGCTTTCTTAGATTCAGGAACAAATTGATTCCCAGGGAATTGATGATGATTTGTTCAGGAAAGAAGCAGATGCAAAAACAGAGTATTTTATTGCTCTAAAAAATAATAAAAATTATGGGCTAAGAAATCCAGAATCAGGTGGTTGAAAGAAGGTGACAAGAACTCCAAGTGTTTCCATCTCTACACCAAAATTAGAAGAGAAAAAATACAATTCGCAAGGTGAAGAAAGAAGATGGTTCTTTTGTCTCTGATAGAGCAAGCATTGCGGACTATATGGTGAATTATTATGAAGATTTTAATAAAAGGGTCCCTGTGGTGGACCATTTAGAATTACTAGATGCGACCCCCTGCTTAATTGATGAAGTGAACCTCTTTTGTCTGGATGCTATCCCTAGAATGGTAGAAATCAAGAGAGCAGTTTGGGATCTTGACCTTGATAGTTCTCCAGGTCCTAATGAATTTCTAGGTTCCTTTTCGTCATTGCTGGGAGGTGATTTCTGTTGACTTCGTCTGCGGTGTTAGGTATTTTTTTTAGCTCTGGTAACATTCCAATAGGTATAAATAACTCTTTTCTGACTCTTATTCCAAAGGTAGATGGTACAAATTCCCTAGATAAATTTAAGCCTCTATGTATGGGGAATTTTTTTTGGCAATGTGATTTCAAAAATCTTGGCAATAAGATTATCATTTCTTCTCCCACATCTAATCTCTGAAGAGCAGGGGGCATTCCAACATGGGAAGGTCATTCACAACAACATTGCTTTAGCCTCTAAGTTGGCTAACCTCTTGTATTCTTCTACTAGAGGAGGTGGAATGGGTGCAAAGATAGACATTCAGAAGGCTTTTGATACAATACCATGGAGTTTTATTTTGCATGTTTTATGAAGATTTGGATTCACAGAAAAGTGGATTAACTGAATTTTCCAAACTCTCTCTTCTTCCAAGATTTCCATTCTGCTTAATGGAGGCCCTATGGGATATTTTGGTGTGGAGCGAGGCCTTTGTCAAGGGGACCCTATTTCTCCTCTTTTATTCATCATATTGATGGAAGAGGTTCTTTGTACAGGTTTGAAGAGGTCACAGCAGGAGAAAAAAATCAAAGCTCTGCAAGGCCCAAGAGGTGAAATGGTTCCAATTCACTTACTTTTTGCTGATGATATTTTCATATTTATGAATGCTTCTATAAATTATATTAGAAACCTCCATGACTTCTTGCAAAAGTATCAGGAATTTTCTGGTCAGCATGTGAATTTAGATAAAAGTAAGTTGTTTAGCTTTGTCACAGATTTGCCTCATTTACCTTGGATTTAGGTTTTTTTATTTTATTTTTATTTTTTTTATAAATACACATTTTTTTACTAATGCAACCATATAATTCAGAGTAATTGGAAGTAAGCACACAAACAAGATGGGAGGGGGGTGCTAGGAAAAGAGGGGGGGGGGATGCGTGTGACATGAGTTGATCCCTAGGCCACAAACCTGACGCCTACTCTACCAGCAAAAGCTACAACCAGTGCACTATGCATTGGATTCACATAAGCACACAAAATACATACTACAAGAAAACAAGGCTCTTCCGCTGCTAAAGGTAAAACAATCGTCTCTATAGTCTTTATTGAAGGTTTCTTTCAATCATCAGGAATCCACTACTAAATGTGCTCACCCCTTTCTACTACTCCTCTCCCTTGCCCTTGCTATAGCTCTCCTATTAAATGTCCCACCACCTCCCTCACCCCTGGTCTTGCACCCCTCCATCTCCCTTCCCCTTTTGCACCAACTCTCCCCACCCCTTTAGACCCTCCCCACCCTTTTCCCTCTCTCCATATTCCCGACCCTGCCTCACTCTTCTTGACGTCACCCTCATCTCCTTCCTCTATTACCTAGACCTATAAGATGATCCATTTCAGCAAGAATATGTGAGAGAGAGAGTGAGAGTTTATAATATAGATCACATGATTTATAATATACAAACACAGTCCGTCTTCTACCAATTTAAAAAAAAAAAAAAAAAAAAACATAATCCGATAAGAGAGTGAATTGTAATATGAATAAAAAAACTAAAATTTGTTTAAATCGTTTATAAACGATTCTGATTTCACAATCTGAAGTTTCATAAACGGTTTTGGTCTATTTTACTATGCACCAAATCGAATCGGACTATATATTTGTAAATTGTTTAACACCCTTAATCATTACCATAAATACTTGTCATTGGAATATGCCCAATTGCATCGGGCAATTTTTTCGGTTTTATGTCTTGGATTGTGTAGTGTTTCACATAATTATTATTGGGTTTGTATATATTTAGGGCGGGTTTGGATCCATCATATGTACATGGGTAAAATTATAATTGTGTACGGATTAAGATTTGGGAAAGGCTTCTCAGAGCAAGTAGGGTACAGTACACCCTCCCTATCACATTGTATTTTTAAATCATTGTTTCATCCTCCTTAAGACAATTAATATAATAATAAATGTGAGGAGGGGTAGTGTACTCCTTATGCTTATAGAGCCTTTTCCCTTAATATTTTTAGGGTTTCCTATATATTGTCTTTGTAGGAAAATCTTATATACAATCAAGTGAGATCACATTGTGAGATGTATCTTTTCAATTAAAAAATGCAACTTAAATTTGGACCTAGAATTAAAGATGGGTTATGATTCTATTAAAGTTCAAAGTTGTCATAAGCAGTTTGTCAGGGAAAGGAAGGGTTATAGTAATTCATGGAAGGGAGTTTTTTTTTTTTAATGGAAAAAAGAAAATATCATTAAGGTAGAAATTTTTTTACAATTTTACTATGCGCAGAGAGATATAACTTGGTCTTTTTGTGGATAGCTGTCAAGTTAATTTTTTAAACAAGATAACATGTTCATCATCATCATCTTTTTTCTTTTTTTTTTTGGTTCGTTAGAAGAATCAAAATTTCATTAAAAAATATAATAAGATTTTAGAAGAATCACAAAAACTGATTTTAAACCTCCACCTTCGGGCATTGCCATCAGTAGAGGGAAAAAATTAGAACTAATCAAACCGATATCTAGGCCTAGACTTAGCATCATGGCTAATCTCCTTCTTTATATGATTGGGAAAAGTAACATTTTTCTCTAAGATTCTTGGATTTGCTGCATCCTTCGCTAAAAAATCAGCTATGCAATTTGCCTCTCTAAAGCAGTGAGAGATCTTCCAGACTATAGAGTTCATGAATGGTTGAATCGATATCCAATCCTGCTCTATATACCAAGTTGTGGATCTTACATGGACAGCAATCACTATAGTTGCAGAGTCTGCTTCAATCCAAAGGGATCTGACCCCCAAATCTTTTTCCATACAAAGTCCTTCCATCAACATTTGAAATTCAGTAGCATAATTAGATTGAATTCCAAGGTATGCTTTGAAAGAACCCATCACAACTCCATTATTATTACAAATCACCCCACCTACCCCTGCCCTTTTAGGATTGCCAATAGAGCTGCCATCCACATTAAGCTTCACCCATTCACACATTGGTTTACACCAGAAAACCTCCAATATTTGTGAAAGGCAACTGATCCCAGCATGCAGCCCAAGACTTCGACAGCATATGAGGTCATTTTGCCATTTGATTTGATCATGCAAGATGACACTTGTACTATGGAAGTCCTATTTTATCCTTTCAAATACTCGATTGCTGTTGAGATTCCTTCTTTTAAAATTCCGAGCATTCTTTTCCTTCTAAAGTTGTCTACCACAATGATCAACCCCATGGACCAAGCCTCCTTCATTGATAGTACCTTCTGCTTTCTAAATCACCACTGAACTAGAAGATTAAATCCTCAATTTCTAGCCATAAAACTCCAAAGCAGTCAAGAAACTTTCTCCATATCATCATTGAGAATCTACAACCCAAGAATAAATGGTTAAAAGACTCACACTTCTCACATAAACTACAGATGGACACTACTAGAACACCCTTATCAGAAATAGCATCATCAGTGGGTAACTTTTTATGCATTAGGCGCCACCCAAAAGTTGATTATTTTGGCTGCAAAAATTTCCCTCTAACCATGGACAAAAGGTAATTGGCCTCCACCCAAGCAAGTCCTTCTGCTTCAACTACAGGACCCTCACTTTGTAATTGCTTGGGTTCAATCCAAGCAAAACCAACCCCAATCTGAGACAAAGCAAATAGAAACATTTGCTTCCATTTTTTGAAATTTTGACCACTGAATGGGTCAATTTTATTCAAAGTCAGAAATGATCTTCATCTTCTTCATGATAGGTTGAAGTGATCCAACTGTAGGTACAACATTGGTGGGTGTTGAGAAGTAAGTAGGAAGTATTGGTCAAGCAAAAATAACATGAGGAATTGATGCATCAGTATTGGTAGGCAAAGTTGGTGTGGCACCAATTTCACCGATTGCATTATGTGTATCTATATCTGTATCATTTGGCATTGTCTTATACTAGATTCAAAATACTTTAAGATTGTAATAAATAGAGTCTAGCAGTAAGTATAAGACTTTGAAAAAACAATTATATAAATGATAATATAATTCCAAGTACTATGCACCACCGAATCAGACTGTATATTTATAAATCGTTTAACACCCTTAATCATTACCATAAATACTTGACCTTGGAATATGCCCAGTTGCATGGGGCAATATTTTGGGTTTGATGTCTTATATCGTGTAGTGGTTCACATAATTATTATTGGGCTTGTATGTATTTAGGTCAGATTTGGATCCATTATATATACATGGGTAAAATTATAATTCTGTGGGGATTAAGATTTGAGAAAGGTTTCTCAGAGCAAGTAGGGTAAACTACACCCTCCCTATCACATTGTATTTTTAAATGATTGTTTCATTCTTCTTAAGACAATTAAGATAATAATAAATGTGAGGAGGGGCAGTGTACTCCTTATGCTTATAAAGCCTTTTCCCTTAACATTTTTAGGGTTTCCTATATATTGTCTTTGTAGGAAAATCTTATATACAGTCAAGTGAGATCACATTGTGAGAGGTATCTTGTCAATTAAAAAATGCAACTAAAATTTGGACCTAGAATTGAAGATGGGTTATGATTATATTAAAGTTCAAAGTTGTCATAAGTGGTTTGTCAAGGAAATGAAGGGTTATAGTAATTCATGGAAGGGAGTTTTTTTTTTTTTGTAATGGAAAAAAGAAAATATAATTAAGGCAGCAAAATATTTACATTTGCACTATGCATAGAAAGATATAACTTGGTCTTTCTATGGATAGCTGAGCTAGTTAACTTCTTAAACAAGATAACATGTTCATCATCATCTTTGTGACAAAAAATAACAGTATCAAATTATGAGTGAAATTCCAAAAATAAAGGAAGAGAGCTCCATGGGCACATAGAAACGTCAATCTTCTATAGCCACTTAAATGTATTCTTAAAATCACTTAAGAACTCCCTTGTATTCCATTTCTTGTCCTTGGCTTGTTTCATACCAAAGACAACACCTCAGGCATCTATATCAAAGTCTTCTCTTGTCTTCTTTTTTCGCTAGAAGGTCAGATTGTATTATAATATAAGAAAGAGGAAAAAGGAAATATGATACAAGAGCCTGAAGTGAGCCTCCACCTTCGGCATTGCCATCAGCAGAGACTGGCAACCGTTATCTTAAAAATCTATAGCGAGTACGGCCTGCTTCATCAAGAGGTAATTCCTGCCTAATGTAAAGAGGAAAGGAAACATCATCAAAAGATATCCCAGTTTTAGCAGCTTCCTTAGCCAGAAAATCTGCAATAGGGTTGGCTTATCTATAACAGTGGGATATCTTCCACTCAATAGCATTTAAATAGCTAAGGATATGGTTCCACTCCTAAAGAGGAAACCATGGGATAAGCCTGTGGTAAAAGAGGGAGATAGCCGCAGAGGAGTTGGACTCAATCCACAGCTGCTAAATGCTCCACGAGCGAGCTTGATCCTCTTCAAAATACTCCAAATCTCTGCAGAGAAACTATTAGAAATTCGGAAGAAAATCTGATAGCTGATCAACAGTTTTCCATCATGATCCCTAAGGACTCCACCTCCTCCAGAGCGACCCGGATTACCAAGCACACAACCATCAGAGTTAAGTTTCACCCAAGAGCGCATAGGCTTGCACTAGTAAATTTCCAAAATAGGGAACAAGGTCTGGCTAGACTTTTCAAGATGCAACCTTCTGCAAATAATGAGGTCATCAACTGACTTAGGTGAAAATTTAAGCCTGCTACAAAAAAAAAAACAATCTCCCTTTTGATGCTACTGAGAACCATGGAAGGGCTTCTCTTTTTCCCCTCAAATCTTCTTTGATTTCTTTCATTCCATATAGCTACTAAGGTAGTAAACAAGCCAGTTATCCAAGCCTCTTTCAAATGCCAACCTTTGCCCCTATTATTCCACCAGGATGCCATCTCAGACATAGAGGCTTTCCGAGGCCAAACCACATTAAAAATCTCTGCAGTCTTGCTCCGTAAAATAGAAGAAAATTCACAATAAAAAATGACTCAGTGCTTGTGTAATACCCTACTTCTTAAACCCGGTCTGATTACACAGTTGACCCGGTTTAACCATGCAGGACCCGAACCGGAGAGAGTTAAGGCGGGTTCCTTATGGACCATGACGGCAAGGGTGACCTTAAACATAGGCAGGCCAGACAAGTCCGAGCCAGTGCCAGAGGAGACGGGTGTACCCAAGCCGTGTACATGCACATATCATAAGGCCATGTACGGATAAAGGAGGTATGTAGCCGTATCTTAAGGCGCATACGTATATTACATCTTATGCCAAGAGTGAGATTCATGCCGAGAGTCGAATTCTGTCAAAATCCCACTTGTTGGCCAAGTTTTGGCCCTTAGGTGGGTGGTCATAGGTGGGCGCATCCGCCCACCTGAGTGACCCACCCATGTGGTTACTTAGTTATTTTAGAAAGTATAAATAGCATTTATGGGTTTTCCATTTTCTCATTTATGACACTTGGACGTTTAGTGAGAAGAGTAAAGAGGAGAGAGAAAAGAAGGGAAAGAAGAGGAAAAGAGAAGGAAGAGGAAGAAGAGATGGATTTCAGCATCGCCGAGGTTTGATCTTCCCATTCTGACGCCGGAAGAGTGATCTCCAACACGAGATCTACGTTTAGAGGTGAGCAAAGACTAGATTCCTTAAACTTTCACCATACCCAAGTAAAACCCTTGATTTGGGTAGAGTTTCTTGAGGTCTTATAAATCCCCCTTGAGATGATAAATCTAAGGTTTAATAGATGATCTATGTGTTGATTTTGAAGGATTTGAAGAAGTGCTTACAAGGTTGGAAAAAACATTGGTGATTTGAAGTGATTTTGGGGTTTAAAGTAGTTCTTGAGCAAAGAAGGTAAGATGGTTTTCCATCCCTTAAATCTAACCTAGATCTAGGTTTGAACCATCTTATGAGACCTTGAATGTGTGGAGAATGGGTTGGGAAGAACCCCATTTGATTCCCCAAAGGTTGGGGAAGGTTTCAAGTGAAAACGGTATTTTTTTGCCAAGACCGGTGGGCCAAATGGCCCACCTGAGGGCACCCGCCTGAGAGGGTAGACCCTCGGGGCCAACCAATGGGCCAAACCGGTGGGCCGACCAATAGGCCGACCTACCACCGGTCTTAGCAGAACCCTCGAGCCCAACCGGTGGGCTGACCTGCCCATCGGTCATGAACGGTGGGTCTGACTGGTGGGTCATGACAGGTGGGCTGTCCGACCCACCCGAGAGGCTCCCAACGTGATTTTTACGTTCGAACGGACCCAAAAAGAACATGCGACCTTCTTTTAGGATTCTAAACGTGATTTTGTCATTGGATCGTGTTAATTTTGATCCCAAAATGGTGAAATGCTAACCCCATTCACTTATGTTAGGTTCACTAAAACGTACGCTTCTCGGACCGGATATCACCCGTACCGAGCGTGAGTCCTTGTACACTATAGGTAAGTGGGGAGAGGATATTTGATCTTATTTTAAGGCTTGTTGTGCATCATTCCATTGTATCTAGATTAGCCATGTCATCATGCAAATTATATGTAGCTTAGCCATCCTCACATTATCTTATGCAATGTGTGTTGTGATTATTTTCTCAATGTTAAATGATGATGTGCTTATGAGATGAATATTGACATCATTGTGCATAATACATTAATAGACTAGATGCCGTAGTCGGCTTGAAAACGAGTGCATGGGTGGCCCATGGAATGGGACGCGGAGGCACTATGTAATCGTACTATGTCATATAGGAGCATGCGGTGTAGGATTATCACCTTCTCGTGCTACGACCCTTCGCAACAGGGGTTGAGGTGTTGGGTTACCATTTGGGGGGAAGCAGTGGTCGCAGTTGTCGGGTCACTATGGCTGTTAGACATACGCCCGGCTGGTCATTAGGACAGTCGGTAACCCCGGTGGTATATTCAAGAGGGCCAATCGTACTGCTTTTAAATTGTTGGAGTCAACACCTTTATTTCTATCATTTACTTTATGTTGAGAGCCGGTGGTCAGCGTGTTTTAATTTTCTGAGTACTCACGGTGGGCCTTCTCCGACAGCCCTATGGGTGTATCGCGAGATGGAGTTCGCGGCTCGTACCCAGAGTATACGTGCACTGTGGTTGTAGTAGCACTAAATCAAAGACTTAGTAATGTTGATTAGGTGGAAGTGATTAAAATGGAATGCATAGCATATAGTGCATATGGTTGTGATTTGTTGTGTGGACTGCTGTGTGGTCCTTCTTTTCACTTACTGAGCTAGTGAGCTCATCCCACGTGTGCACCTCTTTTAGATGATTTTACAGGTCATCAATCTGAAGAGCACGGGTCGGGCCCATAGTTGAATTCCCTGAAGAGATTGGTGGGTCCCCGAGGAATTAGAACACGGCACGGATTGCTTGTGCGAGGGCTGTGCTGCGGGACTGCAGCTCTGATGCTGAGCTGAGCTCTTCTTCTGATACCGAGCTGAGCTCTACCTTTTGATATCGAGCTGAGCTTTACCTTTGATGCTGAGCTTAGCTCTACTTTTGATACCAAGCTAAGCTGTACCCTTTGTGTTTTTGATGATCCCTTTTGTGTACTTGATATGTAAATTGTATTCTTTTGTGTAAATATCATGCCTGCTGGCCCACATGTACTTAACTATATATTACAATTTGGGTATCAAGTAAAATGGGAATATTTACAGGTAAATTTAAGCCTTCCATTGAACTGATGAACACTTTCTTAGTTGTGTGTATGTTGTGGTTGGATACTGTATCAGATGATCCTGGTAGGTTTGGGTTAACCGGTGTTAACCCAGTCACCGATCCGATTCTGTGTGAACGGGGTATGACAGCTTAAGCCACATAGGTCACACCTTGATGAGAATTGAATCCCTTTAGCATGAATCAGGTCATCTCATCCCAACAAGGAAAGCCTATGGGGGAGATGGTTTCGCCAAACAAGAGTGGACCATGAAACCTCTAGAGACAAGGTTCTTAAACAATCTCAGGCTAACTTAACAGAGAATAGCCCATCGGATCTAAGCACCACATGCACCTGTCCTCCGAAGGCAATGTAGGAAGATTTATCTTTGTTATCTTTTGAAAAATATCACGTAAGAAAGACAAATACACAGGGGGCAGTGCCCATTTCCCATTGTCAATGAACAATGCCACAGGGTGGGAGAGGTTTGGCAGATCCTCTTCGTCCAAGTTTGATAGGTTCTGAATAGATTTAGGCCCTAACCAGTTATCATTCCAGAAATCAATGCTTCTGCCACTGCCAATGACCCATCTCTCATGATTAGAGATAAAATTTCATATTTTTTTAACCCCAAGCCAAATAGAAGAGTATTTATAAGATCTCCTGAATCGACCAGAGCCTGACAAAAATCTAGCCCAAATGAGCCTATTCAGTTGGGAATCCTCATTCTTGATCTTCCAAGTCAATTTAGCTAACAAAGCCTTATTGACCTTGCAGAGTCTTCTTATGCCCAGGCCACCCTCCTTCTTGGCCTTACAAATTGAGTCCCATTTAACAGTAGTTGCTTTGGTGGAGTCAATCTCCCTCGTCCAGATAAAGTTTCTCATCCATTTTTCAAGGCATTCGATTAAGGTCGTAGGCCACCAATAGACCAAGAAACTGTGTAGATGCATTCCAGATATAACCAACTTAACCAACTCCACTCTTCCAGCCATAGAAAGGAGCTTTCCTTTCCAACTGGCTAGCTTGGCTTTAATTCTATCCATCACAGGTAGGAGGGGGTCCGTTTTGACATGCCCTTGAAAAATTTCAACTCCAAGATACTTGGTAGGAAAATTGCAGCAAGGAATGGCTAACTCTTCAGTAATTCACTGCTTTTTTACATGAGGGATCTTGCCAAAAAATAATTTACCTTTTTCCAAGTTGAAAAACTGACCTGAGAATCTCTGGTAAAGGGAAAGAAAGGAATTTAACTTCCTAACATACCTCTTAGAAGCATTCATAAAGATGAAAACATCATCCGCGAATAAGAGGTGAGTGGGCGCTTTCGCACTGCGAGGACCAACTAGCGGTTTGATCAGACCATTAGCAGTCAATTCAGCCATGCCATGGCATAGGACCTCCTCGGAAATAATAAACAAGAGGGGGAGATGGGGTCACCCTGACGGAGCCCTCTGCTAACCTAAAAAAAAACCACAGGGCCGCAGTTGAGAAGAATAGAAATTTTGGCAGTCTTGAGAATAGTATGGATCCACCCAGTCATTATATCAAAAAATCCAAACCTTCTAAGAGCATGGAACAGGAAATCCCATGAAATAGTATCGAAGGTTTTTGTACTATCAATCTTCAATCCAAGACCACCTCCCATTGAGGAATGCCCCATTAGGTTTTCCAGCTCAGAAGTAAGGCCAATATTACTCTGAATGACTTTTCCTTCCTAAAAAGTGCCTTGCTCTTGGGAAATGATTCTTGGGAGAATAATAGAGATGCAGGAGGCCATAATTTTTGAAAGAAATTTATAGAAAAAATTTCCCATGCATAATGGATGGATTTTTTCCAAAGATCTAGCCCCATCCACCTTAGGAATTAATAGCAAAAAATTATTATTAATTTCGTTTGGGAGAATACCTGAGGAGAAGAATCTCTTGGCAGCCCTAAAGACATCAGAGTTGATAATGTCCTAACATTTTCTGAAGAAAGACCCCGGGTATCCGTCAGGACCAGAGGAGCTATCTGGATCGAGATCCCAAACCGAGTCCTTAATCTCAACATTCGAGGGAGTTGCATCAAGCATGAGGTGATCAGTGTCCCGAAGGATGTTAGGAATGCAGTTGAAAATCTGAGGGTGGTTTTCAAGCTCCACGCTTTTGTGAAAATTCCCATAGAAATTCGTCAAATAAGACCCCAGCTAATCCAAATCGCTGATTTTAGCTCCATTGTCCTTGATAATACTTCTGATAGAATTTCTAGACCGCTTGACTCGAACCATAACGTGAAAAAATCTAGAGCATCTATCACCATCCTTCAGCCTCCTGATTCTAGACTTTTGAACCCATAGCTTCTTATGGTTATCGATTGCTTTCCAGTATCTGGTCTTGGCATTAGCTTCTAAGTTAAGAAGGTGCTCGGAACACCCCTCTACCTCAATACGGCTCTGAATGGCATCCAACTCAATCTTGGAAATGGCCACCTCCTGATCCAAGTTAGGGAAAGCTCCCCGCGACAAAGATTTAATAACTGGCTTTAGGGATTTTAGCTTCTAAGCCAATATATATACATATATATATATTGGAGAACCTGAAACCTCAGTGCTCTAGGCCATATTAACCAAATCTAAGAAGTCAAGGTGATCCAACCAGAAATTATTGATTCTGAAAGGATAGTTCTTGGGCTTCAAAGATGATCCAGAGCAAACCACCAATGGGGCGTGGTCGAAGGCAGCACGGGGAAGCAACTTTTGAATCCAATCATCAAAGGTTTTCAACCAATCTTCATTTATGAAGGTTCTATCAAGAACCGCCGTCACATGACCCCTTCTCTAATTGTTATTTCAAAGTGAACTTCCTACCAGAGGAAGGAATTTGAATCACAGCAGTGTCGTCTACCATAGCAGAGAACTTCGAGGCAGCCCCTGAACAGAATCTCCCAGACCCTCTTCTCTCATGATCATAGAGAGTAGTGTAAAGTCCCCAAAAACCATCCTTGGCCGAGACGAAGAGCTCACAACCAACTCCATCCATAGGGACCTTCTCTCTACTTAAGACATTTAGCATGCACCACCGAAAAATCCAAAAAACTTCCCTGCCATTCTAATTGAAAGGAGAGATGATGTTCAAACATAGATAAATGGAAGGCTTTTTAAAGCTCTGCTTCCACATGACCCATAAATTGGGATGGGCATCAGTACTATCATTAAAAATAAATTCATGCACGAACCCAACTTGTTGAAAAGAACCTTGGGGAATTTTTCCACGGCAATCATCGGCTCAGAAATGCAAATAATATCTATAGAGTTTCCATGAACAATCTTTGATAAGGTGACCTTTGCGGCGACCTTCTTTAGACCACGAACGTTCTAGAAAAGAACCTTTATGACCACTTGTTGGATGGGAGTTTGTCGGTCCTAGCAGTAGACTGACCCTCAACAAGTACCTGCTTGCCTTTCTTCTTCTGCATTCTGACCCAACCCACCTGCTCTGCTTGCAAGGTCACAGAGTCTACCCTCTCAACACCTGCTTTTGTGCTAGCCAAACCCTTTGCATGATGGAGATCGCTGCCAGCCCCACGACCACCCCTTGTGGCATACCCACCATAGTTAGTGAACCTCAAGCTCATGTGCACTCCATCCAAATACAAACCAGCTGACTAAGGGTCCGGGCCAACGTTATACATAAAATCAGCATCTTTTGGGTCTGGTGGGTACTAGTTATGCCCGTGATTCATCTCCATACCTAGCCTGTCCACCTCATCGTCCAAACCGATTACTACTTCCAGTTGGTCATTGTTTTCCATGTTAGGACCGAATTCAAAATTTGAATTTGCACCGTGAGTTGTGGAAAGTAAATCCACCTTAGCACCCAAAGGAGAAGGTCTCCTTGATTGGGGTGTTACATTCTCCATAGGACTCTCCATATCGTCATATTCCTTATCAGACTCACCTTCCATAATTGGAAGATTCTCTATGGGATTCTCTCTCTCCCCCATGGTGGTTACACTAGCCCCCTGTGTGGCAGCTCCACCACTATGTAGGGTGGTTCCTCCATCGTGCATAGTAGAACACCCACCAAAACCAGCCTCAATAATTGCACCCTGTTGTGATCTTCGTGAGGAAGAAAGGGTCGCAGGCACCACTGAGCCCTTAGGTGCATCATCCATATAAACAACTCCAGGGATTCCTCCATCATTCTTAGACCGAGGGGCCTTAGAATCTACGATCTTCTTCTCCCTACAGTTACCAGTGGTATGCCCCAGTTTTCTGCAGAAGCCACATTTCCCTAGAGAATTCTCATAGAGCAACTGCTACTTGAACCAGAACAAGTTATCTGTCCAAGCTACCTACATTCAACCTGGATCTCTTCAAGCCTCTGAGCCCCCACCTCCATCTCAACCAAAACCCAAGTATTATTCCCATACATGACATTTTTGGTGTGCTGATCGAGAGCAACTGGCCACCCCACAGCCTTTGCCATAGTCAGTATGACCTTTTCATGCCAATATTCTAGAGGCAAGTTTGGAAAGTACACCCAAACTAGGGCCTTGTTGACAAGCTTTTCGTGAATGCTGAAGTCAAGGTGCCATCTTTGAAAACAAACAAACTGACCTCCAATCTTCATGGGGCTTCTCCTCCACATTGAATCCATGTCACCTTCAAAATCAAACTGAAAAATCGTGAACCCTTTACCTATGGGCACCATCTTCACTTTACCCTTCAGTTTCCAAAACTCACGAGCTTCTCTGTGAACATCATTTAAGGAAAGGAAACAAAATTTGATTCTACCGATCAGGGCAATCAATATTTGTTTAATTGATCCTCATATGCATCCTGGGGAATGATCATTTTGGTGGAATTCCCAGTATGAACTGGCTCAGGGAGATCATCCACCATCGGCAAAGCACTACCTACCACTTTGGCATAAGATTTGTTTGGGGTTGCAGCCTCAAAAGGCTCACCTTTGTCAAGGGCTTCAGCATCAGATCTTATTATGGAGGCAAAATATTTCTTTGCAACATTAGGTCTCGCATTAGCAGTAGATTGCTGTCCCTCACCCAAAACCTCACAAGGAGTCGCAGATGGCTCCAAGGAAGACTAGGGTTTCCAAAAATCAGTTAGCCAGAGTTGTCTTCCCCTATCAGGCGGAAGGCCACCTCCAGGATCATCTCCAGGTCTCGAAAGAGTCTCCATTATCAGTCTTCTCAAGTCTTCTCTTGTCTTCAAAAAATCTATAGTTTTTTAAAACAAATCGGTTTTGGTTTATAACATCATGGGCTCAACCTGCCAAGTTTAAATATATAATGGATATAGTAGCACAAATTAAAATGGGGTAGGGGTGGGTGGGTGGAGGAAGATAAAAGCATGACGCACCCAGAGAACTGTTATTACAAATACAAGTAGGCTGGTAAAACAAGAACAAGGAATAGTTTGAGAAAAAAGTTCCACTTGTTAAAGTTATAAATTATAGCCATGGGACTTGGTTTAGCCTCTGAGATTACTACTTGATTTAAGTGAGTCCATATAAAATAAGATGAAATTTCAAAAATACTAAAGAAATGGATACGGTCATCATTAAGAAACACTTGGGAATTTAAGACATATATAATAAGTGTTACACCTGTGCCCTAATCCGGTCTAATTTGAAACTGTTAGGACAAGCCTCGGATTAGAGATCAGAAGTACGATTGGGTTTTGGCTTGCGGCTGTACATTTCCAAAGGGGTAGAGATGACCCCACATGTTTGTGTATTGCATACCTATCTAACTGGAGGGGATTCATACCTTTCGATCCCAAACGGTAAGTGACTCGACTCCCCACACTTGATTTTCAGCACGCATCATAATTATCGAAGGGCCTTAAGCATGTCTGAGGGAAGCCACTCGTCCAAGGCCAACCATGGGACAGCAAGCTATCTTGGCCACCAAAAACAAGTGACCAGAAGTAGCCTGGGCCTGAATTCGGTGCTTATTTCTGGTAGGTTGATAGGTTGCTATTGAGGTTTTGATGCCCGTGGTTTCCGCCACTCGCATCGTAAATGACTTCGGATTATCCCAAATCATCCTCCATATTTTTCTCTTGATGTGGGCATCCTATGGACCTAACTGTGTGGGTCCTCATGCCCTGAATTTCATTTTAACTCGATCGGTTCAAAAGGGGTCCAAACCAAACGGACCCTAAGGCCCACTTAAGTTATAAGTTGGGAAATGAGGATTTATTTCCTCATTTCCCTTGTGACCAACATAGGAGAGGAGAGAAAGAGGAGAGGAAGGAAGAAGAAGACGAAGAAGGAGGGGATTGGAGGCCTACCTTGGTGTCGACTGTCGCCTTGTTGCCAGAATCACTGCGAAGGTAAGTACAACCTCCCATGCCTCTCTCTCTCTCTTCATTTTGACCTAGACAAAGCTAGGTATGGATGGAATCATGGTGTACACACCATGTTAAGATTGTAGGATGGGTGTTTTACCCTTCCGATGTTGTTGCAGAGCTCGAATCAAGCCCGGTGAGCTCTGGCGAGCTCTGGCAACATGTAATGCCAAAAGACCGACTAGGGTTTCGATCGTTCGATAGACGTATCTCCCAAACGGCTCGGTGGAATTGGAATTTTCTTGACTTAGAATGATGCTAGGAACATCCCTTACAAACTCCATGGAACAAATCCTGGCGCTCAGGCCTAAGCTGAAAAGCCCCAATTCGAGTTAGACCTTTCTGTGTCCACCAAATATATGGCACAAGAAACACTGTAGCTATTTCTAGTGGATTGTTTCCAATGGAAAAATGAGCCTTAAGTGCTCTTTGTCACCTCCACTAGAAACAGGGCTAATATTTCTAGTGCAAATGCCCTATTTCTGGTGGCTATTTCCGGCAACAGTATTGTCACTTAGGAACAGTGTCTGAACCCTTTGGGGGTGACCTATGCGGGTCCTTCCCGATGTGTTCTATGCGTACTAATGTATGATTCCATTTGTGTCTAGGACAGTGATGTGCACGTGCCCTGAAGTTTGAATTGAATTGATTGATCGGTGGCCGTACTTGAACCCAAACACACCCGATTGTAAAACAGGTGAGGGATGGACTTTGTTTATTACCATTAAATTGCTCACATGTTTAGAATTATATGTTTAATTGTAATTATTCAAAAAAGATTATGATATGCTACATTGTCATTTTATGATTTTGATATGAATTGTATGGAAATATATGATGGGATCCGGTGTGGCCGAGGTGGTACTGGTACCGTGATCACTATGTGTTTGGATGTGTGTGTGTGTGAGACAGAATCTGGCGTGGCTAAGGTGGTACTGGTGCCATGACTGCTGTATGTATGTTGCATTCTTGCATTGATTATGCATATTAGAGTTAGTTGTAGTCACAGATTACACTTTGTGGTCAAGGTCTCGCTAGTATTGTGTACCTCGGGACTACATTTGAAAATGGATATGTTTGGTGGTCGAGGTCTTGCCAGTGTTACGTAGTCCATACTCAACATTATTTGCATGCTAGATTAGGTAAACGGTCTCGGATTACACTTTGTGGCCATGGTCTCTCTGGTATCGTGTACCTGGGATTGTATTTGGAGATGGATTACACTTTGTGGTCGAGGTCTCTCCAATATCATGTAATTCTTACTAACTGTATCATTATGAAGGCATATAGTATACATATGGCTAGGTATCACTCCCTATGCTATGCACCCCTTGCTAACAGGGGTTGAGGTGTTGGATAACCCATAGTGGTATGTTTGATGTGTCTTTCTGAAGTGCCACTCCCGCGGTACGATGTGATTGTTGTCGGAGGCAGGAACCTATCTGGCATGGTCGATGTGTTACTGGTGCTGTGACTACCAGGAGGGGGTTATCAGAGATTTGCTGGGTGACCCATGGGCGCATATGGGGACCAGCAAGCTTCTAATCAAGGCTAGGGTTTGTATCGCTACGTAGTCGATGTCCTTTTCGAGATGAGGGATACAACCAAATGCGCTGTAATAGAATTTACCAGACTTAGTTTGTATTGTTAGGTGGATAATAAACAAATGAACTACATCACGAACATCATGGACTATGTGTTTAATTTTTGTAATCATATATTATAAATTATTACTGCTATTATCTTGCTTGGATCTGCTTGCCCCACCCCTCACTAAGTGAGTTGGAAAGCTCACCCCACGTATACACCCCTTTTTAGATGATGATGTAGGTACCGTGGTGCCAATGGCAGGTGACCCAGTATTTTCTAGGTCGGAGTATGGTGTGAGCGACTGGTGGATGCCAGAAGAGGAGCACGATCAGGACTATGCTTGCGATCACTGTGCTTACGCCGCACTGTGAGATTGTACATCATCTTTTGATACTTTAGGATATGACTGTGGATTGAATTTTTTCTTGAGATTATATTATGTGTCATGGATAAATGTATCAGAATAACTCGGTTATTGCTATTATATTATCATTAGATGTTTCTCCATTTTATTTATAATTTCGCTACTATAGTCTGATTCCGCTACTTATGTTGGTTGTGATGTGAGATTGTGAAAATGTTAAAGTACTGCTATTAGAAATCCTGGTAGGTTTGTAAGACAGGTACGTGTCTTACTCACACCGCCGGTATTCATAATGTCAAGTTGGATCTACCAGGAGTGGGGTGTGACAGCTATAGTATCAGAGCGACGATGCTCTGCCTTAACTCACAATCTCAGTCAAACCATGATTTTGGAGAAATTGGGATTAAATAAAAATCTCAAGACAACAAAAAATAACAATTGCACAATTAGGAGACAAGTATAGGTGTTAAAGCCATTTTATTATAATAAAGAATTTGAATACACAGCTTACACTTTCATAAGAAAAATAAAGTACTGAAAGCAGAAAATCCTAACTAGCCTACGTCTAGGAAATTAAACAACTGAAGCAAATGACATAATGTAAAAGTTCAACTAAACCTAAAACATTAAACTCAAATAAAACATGAAAAGAGAAATCCTAAAAGCTACAGTGGCAAACATGCCACTACTCTTGTTGCTCTTGCCACTGCTGCTGCTGGTTCTATCCTTGGCCATGAGTCTGGTTCGGACCATGCATTTCTGGAGGAGGCACCGAAATGCTGAGATGGAAGACCATCATCTGTATTGGAGCCTCTAGGGAGGCCACTCTATTATCCATAAGATAATAGGTCATGTCTATGCTCTCAAGGAGGCTATCCATGCTCCTCATCAGTGACAAAGTGGTATCCAGATGGGCCATAACATCATTGAGACCGTAAGGCCTCGCATCCCTAGTACTCTGAGATGTAGAAGCTGCCATCGAACCCATAGCCTGGGGATCAGGAAGTGGAGCCCCACCAACCCCAGTAGGTTCTCCTCCTACCCCACTAGCACCTCCACCAACATCACCGGCACCGCCACCCTCTACCTCCATAGGCTGCTGACCCTCTCTTGGAATAGATGTCAGCTCCCTCAGATCTATGGTCATCTTCCTCAGAGAATATTGGTTGAAGTCTGTGACCTCTTCACCCAATCGAGCCTCTCCCTCCAAGTCCACCCCAAAGCGGCGAAATATGTCAGTGAGTATCCTTCCATAGTATAGGCTTCCCGCTCGACAATCCACTCCTTTAGACCGATGTACCATGGTCCACATAAGAAGATAAGAGAGACGTATCTGCACCTCCATGTACACGTAATATGTCATATAGGCTTGCAGGGCGGATACCTCATCATGAAGTCCGTACATTCAGCTGAATTGCACGACAGACAACCTTTGGAGTAGCAAAATAGTTGATTGAATGGTTCCATCCCTTGGCTTCCTTAGTTAGCATATCATTGATCTCCTGAAAGTTATCGGGAGTCTGAAATTTATATGCCGGAGTCTGAGGTGGGTAGTACACTAGGTCACTGGCACTGCTGACCATCAGAATATTAGTCAACTGCCCCATGTCAAAGAAGATCTCCACCCCCTTCACATAGGAGGTGATCTGCATCTCTTCAGTACCCAGGTTCATGCACTGCAAGTTGGAGTAGAACAGCCTGACCAATGTGGGGTAGTAGTATTTGTTGGGTTTCAGGATGCGGTAATACCCAATCTCCTCAAACCGTTGATAAAGACGGAATGCGTGGAATTCAATATTCCTCACATAGACTCCCGGGTCCACATTACGGTGCTCAAAAAGTTTCCAACTGTCTCGCTCAGCCACAGAGCGGAATAGAATGGAGTTGAACTGCTCAGCGACATCTTGTTTCTCTTGTATAAGAGCACATTGGGTACATACACTGCATTCAAACATCGTTGTAAGATGATTCCTAAGGATTTGGAATGGAAAACCTAGTTAAATGGCTGAATGCAAAACTCATAGAGAAGAAAATCATAAAAACTAGGTTACAGAGAGAGAAAACATACCTTGGATGCTAATGTGGCACCGATCGATCACAAAATAGTGAGAGGAAGGTAGGGAATGGGTAGAAAAAGACTTCTTGGCCATTTCCACACCTTTCTCACAAGAGCAAATAGGGTTTTGTGTGAAGAAGCCAAGACCCGAGCCAATTTATAGCCGATTTGGTGCCATCGGAAACACTGGGTATGCTTTCGGTGTCTGTTTTCAGTGAAGAGAAAAGTTGATTTTTACCCTCTGTTTTTCCCACCGGAAATACCACTAATATTTCCGGTGGACTAAACGATATTTTCGATGGTGTGACCCCCTATTTCCGATGGACTAAACCATATTTCTGGTGGTGTGACCCCTGTTTTCGGTGGATTCTTTTGGAAAGTAAATCATTTTATTTTTTTCAAATCTAATATTTTAATTGGTTCCTTTAATGATGTACCTCCTTGGGATATGTGTGTGATCAATCCTAACATGTGTGGACCCCACTTATGCATGCCCTAACCCTAATTTTAACTGTTGTATACATATGGGACCCACTATGCATGCATGTGTTCCCATTTACATGCAACCTTGTTTATGCATGTGTACTAATCGGATTCCCTCACAGGAATCATGTCACGCTGGAACACCCGATCCTAATCTCAATCCCAATCATGCCCGTCGCCTCCCGCTTCCCCTACATGGAATCAGGGTAGACCCCGTAATGTACCTTTGGCTCAGCCTGTACTTACAGCCTAGGATATGACATTCATCATGAATAATATGATGCGGGAAGTGGAAGAAAGGAAAAACTAGTTTATGGCCGAGATCGATAATAGAATCCAAGCGGCAATGGAGTCCCGTAATGCGCCGCCCATACCTCCTACTCCACCGGCACCCATCCCAGTACCCACTGGATCAGCTACCCTTTAAACATCTGGTGGGGCACAAGTACATGGGCATGTGCAAGATCCGATGTCGGAACAAGCTCAAGCCCAAGTAGAGGGCTAGACAGACTTGACAAACATGATGGAGAAGTTTCAACGGCTTAGGCCCCCAGGCTTCTCAAAGGTGGGCCATGACCCATTGTATCCATCAAGGTGGATTGATGGGATGGAGAAGGTTTTTAGATTGATAGGCTGCATTGATAAGAAAAAATTTTATGTGCAGCCTATTAGTTACAGAATGAAGTGAATGATTGGTTGGGTGGCATCGAGCCTATTCTGAGGGCTAGTAACCCGAACCCCACTTAGGAAGACTTTAAAGGGGCCTTCTTTGAGAACTATTTTAGAAAGCTTCTGGGATAGGAGAGAGAGTGAGTTCTCTCAGTTGGTTCAAGGTTCCCGGTATGTGTTGGAGTATCAGCAATACTTCGAGGAGCTATTCCATTTTGTTCCTGAGCATCTCTGAGGTGATAGGGCTAAAGTGAAGAAGTTTGTGAAAGGGTTGAGGCTAGGTATTGGGTCAACCATTGTGGGGTTGAAACTGTAAACCTATGCTGAGGTGGTCCAAGTGGCCAAATCTATTGAAGATCGGCATAGAGACAACTTCATGGCCCAGCAAGGAACTAGAAAGAGGCCATTGGAACTTACTAATTCTAGGGGAGGCAACAAACCTTTCTGAGTGCCTTATGTCAACCTAACTCCAGTCCAATTTAGGAGGCCTGATGCTAGCCAGACTTCCCAGCCCTCCTGGTCTAATATTGTATCTCAGTCTTCGGGATCGAGCCCTAGATGCTTTCATTGTGATCAGTCGGGTCATATGGCCAGGACATACCCCCACCGAAGGCTAGGTGATGCACCCTACACTATGCCACGTAGGCCTCAGCAGACATATTTAGCCCCACCAGTACAGCCTCCTACAGGGCTAGAGACCATAGGGCAGAGTGGTTGCTATGACCGCAGAAGATGCTGAGGCTGCACCTAGTGTAGTGACAGGTACATTATTGATATCATTATTGCCTACACATGTATTATTTGACTCAAGAGCCTCGTATTCATTCATGTCACCGGCATTTACGAAGAAGAAGAGAATTCCACCTAAGGGACTGACTCAATGTTTGGCTGTGAGCGCCCCTACAAGAAGTGTGGTGGGTTTGAGCTATGTTTATGAGCCTTTCCCAGTGACCATAGGTGATTATGAGCCTTGCCCAGTGATTTTAAGAATGGATTGGTTGTCCGCATACAAAGACAATGTGCTATGTGCAGAGAAGGCTATCATTTTCAGACCATGTGATGATGATGAGTTTGTGTTCCAAGGGGATAAGCCCAAGACACCTAAGAAAGTTATCATATCCGCACTCCAGATAAAAAAACTACTGGATAAGGGATGTCAAGGCTACTTTGCATCTGTGATGGATATTGACGTAGAGATTAGGCCATTGACTGAGCTAGATCTGGTGAGGAAATTTCCTAAAGTGTTCCCGGATGACTTAACAGGTTTGCTCTCAGACCGAGAGATAGAATTTGCTATAGACTTACTCCCCGGCTTGGCACTAGTGTCAAAGGCCTCTTACCGCATGGCCCCCACAGGGTTGAAAGAATTACAAGTGCAACTTTAAGACCTTATAAAGAAGGGATTCATTAGACCTAGTGTGTCTCCATGGGGAGCATCGATATTGTTTGTCAAGAAGAAAGACGAAAGTATGAGATTGTGTATCGATTATCGAGAGCTTAATAAGCTAACCATTAAGAACCGGTATCCTTTGCCAAGGATAGATGATTTGTTTGATCAGTTGCAAGGTGCCAGGGTGTTCTCCAAGATCGACCTTAGATCGGACTACCACCAGCTCAGGATCAAGGATAGTGATGTCAGTACGACAGATCAAGGTATGGACATTACGAATTCTTGGTAATGTCATTTGAGTTGACCTGCATTTATGGATTTGATGAACCAGGTATTCCAAGATGTCTTAGATAAGTTTGTGATAGTATTCATTGATGACATCTTCGTCTACTCCAAGAGTGCAGAGGAACATGTTGTTCACCTGAGGTTAGTACTGCAACGGCTGAGAGAGAAGCAACTCTATGTCAAATTCAGCAAGTACGAGTTTTTGTTGTCATAAGTCGTATTCCTAGGCCACATTGTTTCAACCAAGGGTATAGAGTTTGACCCAGGTAAGTTGAAGGCAGTTTTAGAATGGGAGACTCCCAAGAGCGTGGCAGACATACGTAGTTTTCTAGGATTGGTCGGATACTATAGGAGGTTTATCGAGACCCGACTCACACGGAAGGGTGTAAAATTTGAGCGGTCTGATGCATGTGAGAAAGCTTCAAGGAGCTAAGGCAAAGTTGGTATCAACTTCAGTTTTGACTATCCCGACCAGTATAGGTGGTATGGTTGTTTATAGTGATGCTTCAAAGCTGGGATTAGGTTGTGTATTGATGCAGCATGGAAAAGTCATTGCTTATGTATCTCATCAGTTGAAGGATTATGAGAAAAACTACCCCACCCATGATTTGGAGTTGGCAGCCATGATTTTTGCATTGAAAATCTGGAGACACTACCTGTATGGTGAGAAGAGTGAGATCTTCAGTGACCATAAGAGCCTCAAGTACTTCTTTACCTAAAAAGAGCTCAATATGAGACAGAAGCGTTGGTTAGAGTTGATGAAGGATTATGATTGTACTATCCACTATCACCTAGGAAAGGCCAATGTGATAGCTAATGCACGTAGTCAAAAATCCCAGTCATTGACTCTTACATCACTAACCACCAATAAGCATCTCCTAGAGGAGGCCAGGAAACTAGACTTGGAGCTATTAGTTGAGGGTGTCACCTTGTCACTATCGATGTCACTATCGGCATTGGTGGTACAACCTAGTCTAATGGATAGGATCACTGCAGCTCAGGTTACTGATGCAGAGTTACAGAAGCTGAAGGTAGAATGCCAGGAAGGAACCCAAAAGGACCCAGATTTTTTGGTGACTGAAAGCAGGATTCTTAAGTTCAAGGGGAGATTATGTGTGCCTAGTGATGGTGATTTGAGAGACATTTTTGAGAGAGGCACATAACTCTCCATACTCCATTCACCCCGACAACACTAAAATGTACAAGGACCTCAAAGGCTCCTACTGATGGAGAGGAATGAAGAATAATGTGGCCACACATGTGTCTAGATGCCTCACATGCCAGCAAGTCAAGGCTGAGAGACAGAGGCATCATGGGTTATTACAGTCCCTACCTATTTCAGAGTGGAAATGGAAGAATATTACTATGGACTTTATCACATGCCTACCCCATACACAGGGGTATGGATGTCATTTGGGTAGTTATGGACAACTTGACTATGGTAGCTCACTTTATCCCAATCAAAATCACATTTTCTATGGACAAGTTGGCCAAGTTGTATGTCAATAACATCATTAGGTTGCATAGTGTACCAGTTAGTATCATCTCTAATCGAGATCGCAGGTTCACTTCCAAGTTCTGGACCTGTGTGCAGAAGGCTATGGGCACATAGTTAGCTTTCAACATTGCCTTTCACCCTCAGACCGATGGTCAGTCGGAGAAGACTATTCAGACATTGGAGGACTTATTCCGAGCATGTGCCTTGGATATGAGTTATAGTTGGGATGAGAACATCTCCCTTATTGAGTTCTCCTACAACAATAGTTATAAGGCCACCATCGGAATGTCCCCATTTGAGGCACAGTATGGCAGGAAGTGCCAAACTCCACTCTATTGGGATGAGGTTGGTGAGCGGCATATTTTGGGTCCAGACTTGATACAAGCTACTAGTGAGAAGGTGAATGTGATTAGAGAAAGGACCAAGGTAGCTCATTCCCGACAGAAAATCTACGCAGATGTTAGGAGAAAACATTTGGAGTTTGGTGTTGAAGATAAGGTGTTCTTGCGGATCTCCCCAAGTAAAGGGGTGATGCGGTTTTGCAAGAAGGGGAAGCTTAGTCTAAGGTTTATGGAACCGTATGATGGACTGGAGAGGATCAGACTGGTAGCTTACCAGATAGATTTACTGTCAGAGTTGGAAGGTACACATGATGTCTTCCATGTGTCTATGTTGAGGAAGTACATTCTTGACACGACTCATGTCTTGACTTACATACCTCGTGAGATGGATGAGGACTTTGCCTATGTGGAGTATCCGGAGAAGATTGTTGATCGGAAAGACCATGTTCTTCACAACCGCATCGTTTCCTTCGTTAAGGTAAAATGGATGAACCACCCCGAACATGAAGCATCCTAGGAGCGAGAAGATGAAATGATGAGGCAGTATCTTGGATTGTTTGATTTTTCAGGTATATTCAATTTCGATGATGAAATTCTTATAAGGTGGGGGGATGTTACACCCGTGCCCTAATCCGATCTAATTTGAAACTACTGTGATAGGCCTCGGATCGGAGATTGAAAGTACGATCTTGTTTTAGCTTACGACCATGTATTGCTGAAGGGGTAGAGATGACCCCACATGTTCGTGCATTGTATGCCTACCTAGTTGGAGGGGATTCATACTTTCTGATCCGAGACGGTAAGTGACCCGACTCCCCACATTTGATTCCCAGCACGCATCATAATTGTCGAAGGGCCTTGAGCATGTCTGAGGGCAGCCACCTGTGTAAGGCCAACCATAGGACAACAAACTGTCATTGCTATCTTGGTCATTGGAAACAAGCCATCAGAAGCAGCCTAGGCCTAAATCTGGTGCCTATTTCTGATGGATTGACAAGTTGCTGTCGAGGTTTCGATGCCCGTGGTTTCCACCACTCACATCGTAAATGACTTTGGATGATCCCAAATCATCCTCCATATTTTTCTCTTGATGTGGGCACCCTATGGACCTAAATATCCGGGTCCTCATGCCTCAAATTTCATTTTAACCCAATTGGTTCAAAAGGGGTCCAAACCAAATGGACCCTAAGGCCCACTTAAGTTATAAGTTGGGAAATGAGGATTCATTTCCTCATTTCCCTTATTCCCAATGTAGGAGAGGAGAGAAAGAGGAGAGGAAGGAAGAAGAAGAGGAAGACGGAGGGGATTGGAGGCCTACCTTGGTGCTGGCTACCGCCTTGTTATTGGAATCACTACCGGAGGTAAGTACAACCTCTCATGCCTCTCTCTCTCTCTCTTCATTTCGACCTAAAAAAGCTAGGTATAGATGGAATCTTGGTGTACACACCATGTTAAGGTTGTAGGATGGGTGTTCTACCCTCCCGATGTTGTTGTTGAGCGCGAACCAAGCCCGGTGAGCTCTGGTAACATGTAATGCCAAAAGACCGACTAGGGTTTTGATCATTCGATTGACATATCTCCCAAAAATTTTAGTGGAATTGGAATTTTCTTGACTTAGAATGATGCTAACAACATCCCCTACAAACCTCACGGAATAAATCCCGGTGATCGAGCCCAAGCTGGAAAGCCTCAGTTCGAGTTGGACCTTTTTGTGTCCATCGGAAATATGGCACAATAAACACTGTAGCTGTTTCAGGTGGGTTGTTTCTGGTGGACAAATGTTCCTTAAGTGCTCTCTGTCACCTCCACCAGAAACAGGACTGATATTTTTGGTGGAAATGCCCTGTTTCCAATGGCTATTTCTGGTGATAGTATTGTCACTTAGAACAGTGTCTGTAGCCTTTGGGGGTGACTGTGTGGGTCCCACCTGATGTATCCGACACGTACTAATGTACGATCCCATTTGTGTCTAGGACAGTGACGTGCACGTGCCCTAAAGCCAGAATTGAATTGATCGATCAATGGCCGTACTTGAACCCAACCACACTCTATCGTAAAACAGGTGAGGGATGGACTATGTTTATTTCTAAATGTTTATTACCATTAAATTGCTCACATGTTTAGAATTATATGTTTAATTATAATTATTCAAATACAATTATGATATGCTACATTATCATTTTACGATTTTGATGTGAATTATATGGAAATGTATGACGGAGGTGGTACCAATACCATGATTGTTATGTGTTTGGATGTGTGCATGTGTGAGACGGAATCTGGCGTGGTTGAGGTGGTACTGGTGCCGTGATTTCCATTCATACATCAATTATGCGCTTTAGTGTTAGTTGTAGTCATGGGTTACACTTTGTGGCCAAGGTCTCGCTAGTATCGTGTACTCTGAGACTACATTTGGAAATGGATACGCTTCATGGCAAGGTCTTACCGATGTTGTGTAGTACATACTCAACTGCTATTTGCATGCTAGATTAGGTAAATGGTCCCGGATTACACTTTTTGGCCAAGGTCTCTCTGATATCATGTACACGAAACTATATTTAGAGATGGATTACACTTTGTGGTTGAGGTCTCTTTGGTATCGTGTAATTCATACTAACTGTATCATTATGAAGGCATATGGTATACATATGGCTAGGTATCTTTCCCTATGCTATGCACCCTTGCCAACAGGGGTTGAGGTGTTGGATAACCCATTGTGGTATGTTTGATGTGTCTTTTGGAAGTGCCACTCCCACAGTATGATGTGATTGTTGACGGAGGCGGAGACCTGTCCAACTTGGTCAATGTGTTACCGATGTCGTGACTGTCAGGAGGAGTTATCAGGGTTTACTGGGTGACCCATGGACGTATACGGGGACCGGTAGGCTTCTAATCACGCCTAGGGTTTGTATAGTTGAGTAGTTGATGTCGTTTTTGAGATGAGGGATACAGTCTAATGCACCGTAGTAGCATTTACCAGACTTAGTTATATTGTTAGGTGGATAGTAAACAAATGAACTGCATCACGAGCATTATGGACTATGTGTTTAATTTTTGCAATCATGCATCATAAATTATTACTGCTATTATCTTCTTGGATGTGCTTGTCCCACCCCTCACTGAGCAAGTTGGAAAGCTTACCCCACGTATACACCCCTTTTTAGATGATGATGCAAGTACCGTGGTGCCAATGGCGGGTGACCCAGTATCTTCTAGGTCAGAGAATGGTGTGAGTGAATGGTGGATGCCAGAAGAGGAGGAGCACGATCAGGACTGTGCTTGCGATCACTGTGCATATGCCGCACCGTGAGATTGTACATCATCTTTTGATACTTTTGGATATGACTGTGGATTGTATATTTTCTTGAGATTATATTATATGTCATGGATAAATGTATCAGAATAACTCGGTGATTGATATTATATTATCATTAGATGTTTCCCCATTTTATTTATAATTCCACTACTATAGTCTGATTCTGCTGCTTATGTTGGTTGTGATGTGCGATTGTGAAAATGTTAAGGTACTGCTATCAGAGATCCTAGTAGGTTTGTAAGACAGGTACGTGTCTTGCTCACACCGTCGATATTCCTAATGGTAAGTTGGGTTTGTTAGGAGTGGGGTGCGATAATAAGAGATATGAGACTTGACCCTGTTAGAGATTCAGTATGTAAGCCTAGAGGCCTAGTAGACCATAATCTTTCTGTAAAATCGCAAGATAGAAGCACATACCAGAGAGTTTTCCTGTGTGAATTGTAGAAAATATAAGACACATCAATATTCAACCGCTTTCCAAGAATATCTCTAACTGGAAGGCCATCTTTCAGGAACCTTCCAGAGGAATAGTTTGAACTTAGGATGAACATTTATTTTCCAAAAGAAACACCACCATTTGGAGAAAGAGAATGAAACGATAGACCTATTCGGGAGACCAATAGAGTTAGAAGAATTATTGAAAATGAGAAAATCAGCTGCAATTTTGGTGGAAAAATGCACCTTGTCTAGATAACACACAACACCATCGATCTTCATTAGAGGGGACAATCGAGACAATCTTTTTAACAACATAAAGAGGAGTGAAAGAATAAAGTAGGGACTTACTCCAACTATTACCTAAAAGGAAGTCACTTGCATTTGAACTATTCACGATATGGGGTACCATCAGGGTGGATAGAAAAATTGAGGAAGGAAGGGTTCCAAGGATCAATTTAGAATAGCGCACGATTACCATTACCCACTTTAATCCACACCAATTTTTAAGCAATGGTAAAATGCTGGAAATATTATTCCAAGTCAATGGTAAAACGCTAGTGTTGTACAATATTGAACATGAACCTCCGTGATTCATAAGTTGGAATTTTTTCATGCCAGTATTCCATTGGAAGTTTTGGAAAATGAATCCAGACAAGTTTGGTTTGGGAATGGTTATCATTTATGTTGAACTCCAGTCTCCATCTCTGAAAATGAATAATCTGACATCCCACCTTGACCTTCTCAAATCGAAAGAGGATGAATCCATTCAATTGTATGGTGTAAAAAGCTTCAACCTCATCATGCTACATTTGGGTGGAGACTAGCGCATGGAAAAATGCCAATTGATGACCTAATTAAAAAGAAAGGCATACCACTTACTTCAAAATGAAACCTGTGTGGAGAAGCAAGTGAAACTATGCATCATATATTTCTGCAATGCTTCTTTTCTTGTAGAATATGGAACTGTTTTTTTGAATTCTTCGAAAAAGTGTGGCAAGGGCAAGCATCAATGGAGGAGTTCTTCACTTGGTGGAAGAGAAAGAGGAAAATAATTAATGTCAAAGACCCATGGATGGTGGGTCTGGTTTTGGTATCATATTTCCTCTGGTGGGAGAGAAATTCTAGAAGGTATGATGGAAAATGTATATCATCTTCCCAGATTTTTGAGATGATTAAGGAAGAAATTAGATCTTTTAATCATAATATGCAGGGAGTGGTTAAAACGGTGGCTAATATGATGTGTTGCAGAAATTTAAATCTGACCTTTGTTCCTAACAGGGCTAAACATCCACTGGAGGTTTATTGGTGTAAACTGATGAGGAATTGGTTAAAATTAAAGGTTGATGGTAGCTCCTTGGGGAATCCTGGCCACGCAGGTGGAGGTGCGGGTGCTGTTTTGAGAGATGATTTGGGCCATGTGGTGATTGCTCTAAATATATTCTTAGGGGTGAGAACTGTTTTTGAAGCTGAATTTGAAGCTTTACTTGAAGGAATCTTGAGAGCCAAGGAGATTCAGGCTTCTGCGCTGTGGATTGAGTCAGATTCTGTGGTTGTGGTTACATCAATCCAAGGAAATTGTATCCCTTGGTTTGCTCTTTAGAAATGGAATTATGTGTAGTCATACTTGCAAGCGATCCAATGGAAGATCACCCACTGTTTTTGGGAGGCAAATTCTGTGGCGGATTACTTGGCTAAACAAGCTTCAAAGACTAGAATATCTAGTACTCTTGCACCTTTGCCAAATCATGTTTTTGATGAGGTGGCATAGGATGCTATGGCCAGACCGCGGTACAGATTCTCATAATACTTCTAGTTAGTTGATCCCTGCTGATGGCTATGCTAAAGGTGGGGATCCAAGTATCGGATGTGTTGAGATTGCTATTTATTTTTAGCTTGTTTTCCTTTGATTTTTTTTTTATTTTATATATATGTATATATGATTGATCTTTTTAGCCAAAAAAATAACCTTCTCTCAACTTTATCTCTTTAATGACGTGGTTGTTTTTTTGGCAAATATAGCACACAAAGCTATGATGAGCAAGAAATATGTGTCAATATGTAATGATAACATCATTTTTCTCCATGCTTTTTCTTAATTAATTTTTCTATTTAAATAAAAAAATACAAAATACAAAATAAAAACTCCACTCCATATGTCATAGCTAGGCGTATAATAGTTCAGTAGAGTTTTCCCTTGAGTTTTTGTTTTTTTGCTAGAAGATTCAAGATATATTAATACGAAAAACTATGATACAAAAATAAAAAATGAAAATCAACTTGGGCTTAGAAAGGATTCCCAAAGTGAGAAACCCACCTTTGGCATTGCCATCAGCAAAGAAAAACACTCAAAGGAAACCAACCTAACAAAGAGAAAAGAAAAAACTATTATATGAATCTGAATCTAGGATGTCTATTGGCATCTATCTCCAACTCCAAGGACAGCAAAGGGGACCACACACTCACTAGATCCGAAACATCAAACTTAGATGCTGATTTTGCCAAAAAATATGCAATCATATTGACCTCCCGACGACAGTGAGATATCTTCCACTCAATAGAGGCCAAGAACGGCAAGAGGTTCCTCCATCTTTGAAGCACAAGCCATGGACCACACCCTCGGGAAAGGAGGATCAACACTACCACAGAATCGCATTCATTCCAAAGCTTCTACACATTGATGGATCTAGCATACTTCAAACCAAGAATCACTGCTAGAATTTCAGCTTCAAAATTAGTTCTCACTCCTAGGGCTTCTCTGAAGTTAAGGATCACCTCAGCCTGCTAATTTCGGAAAACACTCCCTGCTCTAGCTTTTAGCTTTCCTTGGATTGCTTAGTGAACAACCATCAAAATTTAGTTTTATCCATCCTAAGAACAGGGGGCACCAAAAAATTTCCTTAGGACCTCTTCTCCTTCCCGGAGAGATATGAATTCCAACATTCGTCGCACATAAAAGGTCTGAATTTGAAGAAGTATGTTTAGCATGCACCAAGGAGAGAGATCGAAGATCACTCTTAATCATTTCAAAACAATGACTAAAAGATTTTGGGAAATCATTATGACGCCTGGAAAACCAAGACTTCTTAGCATTCAAACTACCATTTGCTTTTTGGGTATTTGGACCCAATTCAAATTCTTCAGATATGGTTTAGCAACAGAGTACGTTTGCTAATAGCTTTCCATTTTATCAAATACCTTGCTTTTGTTTAAAAATATTCAATATATCAAAATCTTCAAAAACCAGATTAAGATCTCAGAAAATCCCAACTAGATTGATAGGGACATGGTAGAGGAAGGAGAGAAAATATGGGACATGTGAGATGAGAGATAAAATAGGAATACAAATAAAATAAAAAGGATAATTGGCCTAACAGATGAGGCTATGACATCAATGCTTAATTGAGAGGTAGCCAATTCTCTAAAAGAGAGAAAATATGAGATTCAATTTACTTGCCCATTCTATCTCTTTAAATGCTTAATAAATATAATTGAGAAGTAGTTATCGGATTGTAACTCTTACCCATGATCTACAACTTCTACCCATGATCTGTAATTCCACCAATTCTCCCATAACCACACAATAACTTCTTTATAAGATAACTTATACTTACTTACAGTAATTACTAACAACTCCACCTATAATAATAGTAATAATAATAATAATAATAATAATAATAATAATAATAATAATAGTAATAGAACATTCATTTTATAATAATAATATTAATAATAATTCGGAAGTAAGGTATTTAACAATCCTTCCCCCTCGAATTATCCTTTTCCTCAAGGACAATGAAATTAATTAAGATAATTATCCACCTGGATCCCATATCTTAATAGGAAAAATCTTAATTGCTATAACTAGAATTATCATTCTACGGTGTGGCACTCTCCTAATAGCGAATGGCATCTGCTTGAAGAAGGTGGTGAATGATATACTTTGTGACATCCTTTTCTTCTTTATTTTCTTCAATTTTTGACTCTTTTGCTTCTTTTTCTACTTCTTCCTCTTTTTTTTTTTTTTTTTGCTAAAAGCTGATTTTATTAAAAAGAGGAAAAAAAACCTCAAAATAAAAAAAGATAGGCCGAACCCACTAGAGCAACTTGAACCCTCCACCTTCGGCATGGCCATCAGCAGAGAGAGCAAGCAGCGTGCTAGCAGAACCGATTTCTATGCATGTCCAATACATCATTTTCCAAGTCATCTGCTATGTGTCTCGGGAATTTGGAGAATGAACCAAGGAATATGATTACTCTGAACTACAGACACCACATCAGCCGAATCTGATTCAATCCACAAACCTCTTGCCCCCTAGTGCCTTAGCCATTAAGACCCCTTCCATTACCGCCTCAAACATAGCCTCATAAATCTTATTAATGCCCAAAAAGATGCTAAAAGAGTCACAGACCTACCCTTTGCTATCCCGAGCAATACCCACTGCACCTGCCCTTCCCAGGTTTCCCAGACAACTTCCATCAACATTAATCTTAATGCAGTTCCTCTAAGGCTTGCACCAGTGAACTTCCAGAGGAGGGGTGAAACTAGGGTTTTCCATAGGCAGACCTAGTCTCCTACAACTTACAACATCATAAGGGGATTTCACCTCCCCTTCGAACTCCCTAGGCAAAGAACAAGCTCTTGACGACTAAATTCAGAAATCTGCCAAGAGTTTCTTGATGAGCCCTCATGACATCTTCTATTCCTCTTCCACCAAATATTAGCTGCAAGAATGGAAAACCCCATAAGCCACAGATCTCTAGCCTTAACTTTCCACCACGAAAATAGTCTTTCAATCAATTGATGTTGCTACCAACCAACATCAAAACACTTTACAAACTTTTTCCATACAAAAGTCGAGTATGCGCAGCTAAGAAAATTGTGGTCAGCATTGTCTTCAGCTTACTTGCAGAGAACACATCTGGAAGCAAGATAAACCCCCTTATGTTTAACCTGCTCATCCGTAGGAAGCTTTCCACAGGCCAATCTCCACCCTAGGGAAGAGAACCTAGGTGGAAGACCTTTCTGCCACACCAACGAGCACCAAGGCACTTTTGTACCCTTTCTTCTAATTCACTCCCATGCTGAGGCAGTAGGGAAAGAGCCCAAAGGTGTCAAGTTCCAAATACACAAATCTTCGGCTCTCATTGAAGATAGTTTCACCTCCTAAATGTGCTTAAAAATATTGGCCATCTACTCCGATCTCACTTGTGGGAGAACCCATTCCCCCTTACTGATAAACTCACCCACCTTGGCATTAAAGCTGAGGGAAGTTAAGTCTGTTGGCTATAACTCATCCAGCACTGACTTTGGCCCCACCAATTGTCCTTCAAAAATTAGCTAGATTACAATTGCGAATAATCCATCTTTCGTTCTTTTCCACAAAGCTCCGAACCTTCTTCACACCCAAGGCAATAGAAGAAGAGCGACCTCCTTTACTAAAACTGCCATCCTTCTTGACCAATCGAGCCTTTAGAAAAGAACTAGCTGCTGATTTTTCATGTTTTATTCTCCATACCAGCTTGCTCCGCATTGCCATGTTAGTGCTCTGAGCTTCCTAATACCCAGCCCCCCTTCCTCCTTTGGCTTACATAGAGTATCCCATTTCACTGTAATTTTTCTCACTGTATTCACATCTCCTGTCCAAATGAAATTTTGCATCCACCTCTCCACCATTGCAAAAAGAGAGGATGTCCACCAGTATATAGCAAAGCTATGATTGGGAATGCTAAAAATAATAGAATGAACCAATTCCGTCCTTCCCGCCATCAATAAAAGATTTCCTTTCCATCTAGCCAACCACCCCTTCGCCTTGTCCATCACAAGTAAGAGAGCCTCCTTCTTCGCTCTACCCTTAAGGATCTCGACCCCTAGATAATGAGTGAGGAAGCTACAAATCTAAATTCTCAGGGTATCAGTAAGGATCTGATTACTAGCTAGAGCAATCTTGCCAAGGAAGACCTTGCTTTTTTTTAAGCTAATATACTGGCCAAAAAATTCTTGATATTGCATTAGGAAATATTTTAAATTCCTAACATACCTCAAGGAGGCGTTGGTGAAGATGAAGATGTCATATGCAAAGAGAATGTCTCCAGATGTAGGAACACCTCTAGGCCCATTAATCGTTTTCATCTCTTTGCTCTGAACCAATCGCGATAAGCCACTGGAAAGCACTTCTTCCACTATTATAAATAGCATTACAAAGATATGGTCTCCTTATCACAGACCTCACTCCACCCCAAAAAAACCCTGAGGTCCTCCATTCATAAGAGTTGAAATTTTATTTGAAATCAGAATCTGATGAAGCCAACTAATCCACTTCTCAGAGAAGCCAAATCTGTGCAAAACCTGGAAAATAAAAGACCAAGAAATTGTGTCATACGCTTTTCTGATATCTATTTTTAGACCAAGGCCAACGCCTTTGGTCGCAGAGTACATTAGATTCACCATTTCAGAGGCCACACTAATGTGGTCATGAATCATCTTCCCCTTTTGGAAAGCTCCCAGTTCTTCTGATACCAGTCTAGGAAGGAGAGTCTCCAGTCTCAGAGTCATCACTTTAAAAATTATTTTACAAAAAAAATTTCCATGTAGAGGGGTTGGAACTTATCTAGAGTATTTGCTCCATCCACTTTGGGAATTAAAACAAGAAAATTATCATTCACCTCGTGAGGCATAGAGCATGAGCTAAAAGACTGCCTCACAACATTGCACACCTCCATTTCTACAGTGGGCCAACATTTCTGAAAAAAACGCCTCAGAGAACTCATCAGGGCTAGGTGAGCTATTTGGGTCAAGCTCCCAAATCGCCCTCCTTATTTAGTGTTCCTGGGAAGCAAGTCCAAGCTATAATCTTCCTGATTAAGAATCCTTGGGAATACAGTCCAACAATTCCACATGATCTACTGTAGGAGTAGCTCTGTGAAATCTCTTATAGAAGTGAACAATAAAATCTCCCAGCTGATCGTACCCTTCCATAATTTTCCCATCCGGCTTCTTAAGAGATCTTATCCTATTCTTGTTTCTTCGCATCTTGATTGAAAGATGAAAATTTTTAGAATTTCTGTCACCAAATTTCAGCCACCTTATCCTTGCCTTTTCTGCCTAGATTCGTTCATGATTCTCTGGGGCCTTTATCAAGGCCGTCTTTGCATCAGCCTCCAAAGCAAACAGTTGCTCATTCATCCCCTCTCTCTCAATCTGATCCTAAATTTGAGAGAGGACCTTTTCGTATCATCCAACGCTCTGTCAAGGTGAGGGAAGGAAGATCTCACCCAGGTCTTCAGGACCCCTTTCAAACGTTTCAATTTGTTCATAAGAACAAAAATAGAGGACCCAAAGATCCATTCTATCCAGGAAGACACAACCACCCTGTCAAAGTCTTCATGGTTGATCCAAAACTGGTGAAACCAAAATGGGCAATTGGAAGGATGCTGGCTAACCTCTGAAGATAAAAGCAGGGGAGTATGATCAGATGCAATTCTCGGCAGGACCTTTAGCTAACAATTTTGAAATCTGGCTAGCCATTCGTCATGACAAAAGCTCCTGTCAAACACATCACAAACATTGCTTGCTCTCCTGTTGTTGCTTTATGTGTACTTCCTCCCAACCAAGGGCACTTGAGCCGTGAAACATGCATCAACCATAGCACTAAATTCCACTGCAGACCCTAGGCTAAAGGATTCAGGCCCAAGTTTTTCGTGCGATTGCAGAGTGGCATTAAAGTCACCAATCAAAGCCCATGGAGTGGGAGTGTTAGGGGAGTCCGCAACCAAGTTCAGCCATAAAGACCTTCTCTCCACTCTGAAATAGCTAGCATAGACAAATGTAACTTGTATATGACTAAGATCCCATACCAGAGATATCGTGATATGCTGATCAAAACTTCGAGACAACCATAGGAATTCCCATATTTCTTTTCCACATAATCCATAAATTAGAGATTCTACCAACTCTATTATTGTACATGAAATTATTAAAAAACCCCAAGTTATTAAAAAATAAATTAGGAAAATCATTCACAGGCACCATAGGTCCTGCAATGCAAAGAAGGTCTGGATCCTTCTTCTTGATAAAATCACTCAAGGTGCACTTGCCGACCGCCTTCTTCATTCCTCTAGTGTTCCAGGAGAGGATCTACATAAGCTCACTTCTTGGAAACAGCCTGACGGTCAGACTTAGAAATCTGCCCCATTGCTGCAAAAGTCTTTCTGTTTCTTCTTGCGTCACCCTCTGCCCTGGAAATAGCATTGTCAAGCTCAAAAACTTCTTAGTGCTGAATGATCACCCTTCCAGCCTCAATATGAGAAGGGGATAGTCCCAAAACAACATGTTCCTCACCACCCCAATCTTGGCAACGCTCACTTTTACCGCCTCTAGACTGATGTCGACCCCCACGACCACCAGTGTATGTTGCTCTATGCTTCTAAGGGTGCAAATTTTGGAAAATCCAAGCCAATCCTTCAGCCTCATTCACCCCCAAATCCTTAGCATTAATGCCCTCCAATAGGTCTTCACTGTCTTGCGTAGAAGCAAGAGACTTCCTCTCTGAAGAAAAATATCCAGGTTCTCCTGGGTCAGATCCAGATCCATATCCACTGCCAAGTGGGTTATCCACCATAACAGGGTCATATGTGTTCCTATCTAGAATATGGGGTAGAGGAAGAATAATTTTCAGATTTCCTTAGTTTAAACGGTTCACGTTGGCACTCATAATATTAGGGGAATCTTCCATCACTGGCAGATTACTCCTAGGTAAGGTAGTTTCCTTAAAAGAAGGAGACATGCGATCTCCTACCAAGTGAGGATTCTTCCTCTTCATCATCTTCTTCATCATCGTCCTTGTCTTTGTTGGTTGCTCTGGAAGCACCATTGCAATTGTGGAGTTGAATTTCTAGGACAATGCTAACACCTTTTTACATATTTCATCCAACAATGCCAAATTCTTCTTCTGCATATTTTGTTAAGACTTTGCTTCACAGGTGGGTGATACATTGGCTCTGATACCAAATGATAGGGACATGGTAGAGGGAGGAGAGAAAATAGGGGATATATGAGATGAGAGATAAAATATAAAAATTAAATAACTAAATAATATAGAAAAAGGGATAATTAGCCTAATAGACGAGGTTATGACATCTATGCTTAAATGTGTGGTAGCCAATCCTCTATTTAAAAGAGAGAAAATAGGAGATAGGAGATTCAATTTACTTGTCCATTCCATCTCTTTAATTGCTTAATGGATACAATTGAGAAGTAGTTATCAGATTGTAAATCCTGCCCATAATCTACAACTTCTACCCATGATCTATAATTCCACTAGCTCTCCCATAACCACACAATAACTTCTTCATAAAATAACATGTACTAACTTATGGTAACAACTAACAACTCCACCTATGATAATAATAATAATAATAAGGGAAAGTTACATCCACCTCCCCTCGTGTTTGCCTTTATTACATCCTCTTCTCTCGAGTTTCTGTTATTACATTTAAACCCACCAAACTAAACACTGTGAGACTGGTATTAGTTTTAAAATTGAAAAGACATAATTGTCTTCTTATAAATACCCTAACTTTAAATTCCTATTATGCCCTCTTCCAATTTTAGGGATAGATACCGAACTTCTTATCTTTTCTGTCAGAAGGTGATGCTTCCCAGATTGAACGAAATTCAAATCCATCCCAGATAAACTCTAAAAATATTAGATTTTCATAGTTTCCAACCATAACAAAAGTAAATCTTGGAATGCTTAGGCCAAGATTTCAAACACAACACTTATACCCTCTGACTATCTTGTTTGCTATGCTTAATTTCTATCTCCAGGTTCTCATGGAGGCCTCCTCATTGGTATGTGGTTGTTCTATATGTTCCTTGGAATTGCGACAGGTTATGTTGCCGTATTGCTTTGGACGTCAATCAACTGTAATGATAACATGGGATGGATTTTAATCGCATGGAAGGCTGCCTGCTTCTTCTCTGGTATCGCCTTCCTGATTCTCACTATTCTAAATTTCCTTTTTTGGGGTAGCCATACTCTTGGGGAAATTCCATTTCCCATTTTTGTTGTTACGTTGCTATGGTTCAGTAACCCCTTGCCCCTTCCTCCCAAGATCACAGTGGCTGCATTCTTGGAAGAGAGCTAGGCGAGTTCTGTAGCATAGAGAACGGAGTTGGATGTGAAAGATCTGGATGATTTTGGCTTGCTGGAGAGGAGAGGGAAATAGGGTTGGTGGGGCTTTGAAGAAGAGGAGAGATTCAGATTGTAGAAGAGATTTTTTCTTCCACACCAATTTCATCATCATCAGAGCATAAGAGAGAGTCCAAAATTGCAAAATCCCTCTTTTTTAACTTGTCTGCTCTCCCTATGATCAAATCAAATAATTATTCGCTCCATAGTTTCGATGTTCTTCTCTCCTAGATTCGATCTCTATTAATTCTTTCCTGTACCCATAAACCCATCATCTCTCTTCTTTTTTTTTTAATTTAATTTGTTCATTCGCCAACAATGTCGTTTGGTTACTCAGGCGATGGTGACTCTTACAACTCTATGGGATCACGGTGGATCAGTCATGATTAAAAATGAGCAAGTACGGTATTGATCCCAACCTTCCATAAAAAACAATGGCTTTTGTATATAATTATTGTTGCTTCCGAAAATTCATATGAGCTGATCCTGCACAAGTACAAAAGGCAGAGGCCTGGAGCTTTGTCCAGGATTAGTCCTCCGACGCCCAAGTTAGAGATCGACCGCACAGTTCTTTACAGGAGTAATGGTGTGGGTCTATTTGCTTACCTCTTTTCCTCCTCTCCGGCCCTCTCTTATAGTCCTTAGGGTTTAGGGTTTCTCTTTTCCTTGGAGGAGTCCTCCTCGGGTCCGCCTCCTTTCCTTTTTGAGTCCTATTCGGATATGTCTTATCCCCTTCGCAGGGAATAATCTCTTCACATGGTTGACGTGGTCGGAATCCTTGTAGCCTCTATCAGGTGGGTGACACGTGTCCAGGTGGGCAACGCGTGTCCTTACCCTACTGGGCAATCAATATGGCCGTATCAGGAGCCCCCTTACTCCCGCCAGAAGGCACTTCCTGTGGGAGTAATCAACGTCCCTTCGGCCTTATTCCTTCAGCTTCGGCTTTAGTTCTGCTTATGACCGAGACCTTCGGTCAGGTCCGCTCAGCCACGACTTGAGCCCCCAACCTAGGTACGGACCTTCGGTCAGGTCAGTTCAACCTTAGGCCTGAGCTCCCAACTGAGGTAGGGACCCTCAGTCAAGTTAGCTTGGCCTCTGCCTGAGCCCCAACCGAGGTGAAGACCTTCGGTCAGGTCAGCTCAGCCTCAGCTAGAGTCCCCAACAGAGGTAGGGACCTTTGATCAGGTCCACTCAGCCCTTGCTTGAGCTCCCAACTAAGGTAAGGACCTTCAGTCAAATCCGCTCGGCCTCGGCCTGAGCCCCCAATTGAGGTGAAGACCTTCGGTCAGGTCCGCTCGACCTTGACCTGTGCTCCCAACCGAGGTAAGGACCTTCGATCAAGTCCGCTTGGCCTCAGCCTGAGCCCCAACCGAGGTAATGACCTTAAGTCAGGTCAGCTCAGCCTCGGCCTGAGCTCCCAACTGAGGTGGTGACTTTCGGTCAGGTCAGCTCACCTCGATCTGAGCTCCTAACCGAGGTATGGACCTTCGGTCAGGTCCGCTCGGCCTTTGCTTGAGCTCCCAACCGAGGTCAAGACCTTCGGTCAGGTCCGATCAGCCTTTGCCTGAGCTCCCAACCGAGTTAAGGACCTTCGAACAAGTCCGCTTGGCCTCGGCCTGAGCCCCCAACAGAGGTGAAGACCTTTGGTCAGGTCTGCTCGGCCTTTGCCTGAGCTCCCAACCGAGGTGAAGACCTTCGGTCAGGTCTGCTCGGCCTTGGCCTGAGCTCCCAACAGAGGTAAGGACCTTTGGTCAGGTTAGCTCGGCCTCGGCCTGAGCTCCCAACCGAGGTGGGGACCTTCGGTCAGGTCATCTCGGCCTCGACCTGAGCTCCCAACCGAGGTAGGGACCTTCAGTCAAGTTCGCTCGGCCTTTGACTGAGCTCCCAACTGAGGTAAAGACCTTCGGTCAGGTCTGCTCGGCCTTTGCCTGAGCTCCTAACTGAGGTGAAGACCTTCGGTCAGGTCTACTTGACCTTGGCCTGAGCTCCCAACCGAGGTAGAGACCTTCAGTCAGGTCCACTCGGCCTCAGCCTGAGCCCCAACCGAATTAATGACCTTCAGTCAGGTCCGCTTGAGCTCCTAACCGAGGTGAAGACCTTCGGTCAGGTCAGCTCAGCCTCGGCCTGAGCTCCCAACTGAGGTGGTGACTTTCGGTCAGGTCAGCTCACCTCGATCTGAGCTCCTAACTGAGGTATAGACCTAAGGTCAAATCCGCTTGGCCTTTGCTTGAGCTCCCAACCGAGGTGAAGACCTTCGGTCAGGTCCGGTCAGCCTTTGCCTGAGCTCCCAATCGAGGTGAAGACCTTCGGTCAGGTCCGCTTGGCCTTGCCCTGAGCTCCCAAATGAGGTAAGGACCTTCGATCAAGTCCACTTGGCCTCGGCCTGAGCCCCCAACAGAGGTGAAGACCTTTGGTCAGGTCTGCTCGTCCTTTGCTTGAGCTCCCAACCGAGGTGAAGACCTTCGGTCAGGTCCACTCAGCCTTGGCCTGAGCTCCCAACAGAGGTAAGGACCTTCGGTCAGGTCAGCTCGGCCTCGGCCTGAGCTACAAACCGAGGTGGGGACCTTCGGTTAGGTCATCTCGGCCTCGACCCGAGCTCCCAACCGAGGTAGGAACCTTCAATCAAGTTTGCTCGGCCTTTGACTGAGCTCCCAACCTAGGTAAAGACCTTTGGTCAGGTTTGCTCGGCCATTTCCTGAGCTCCCAACCAAGGTGAAGACCTTCGGTCAGGTCCGCTCGGCCTCATCCTGAGCCCCAACCGAGGTAATGACCTTCAGTCAGGTCCGCTCGGCGTTTGCTTGAGCTCCCAACCGAGGTGAAAACCTTCGGTTAGGTCCGGTCAGCCTTAGCTTGAGCTCCCAACCGAGGTGAAGACCATCGGTCAGGTCCACTTGGCCTTGGCCTGAGCTCCCAACCGAGGTAAGGACCTTCGATCAAGTTCGCTTGGCCTCGGCCTGAGCCCCTAACAGAGGTGAAGACCTTTGGTCAGGTCTGCTCGGCTTTGCCTGGGCTCCCAACCGAGGTGAAGACCTTCGGTCAGGTCCACTCGGCCTTTGCCTAAGCTCCCAACAGAGGTAAGGACCTTCGGTCAGATCAGCTCGGCCTCAGCCTGAGCTCCTAACCGAGGTGGGGACCTTCGGTCAGGTCATCTCAGCCTCAACCTGAGCTCCCAACCGAGGTAGGGACCTTCAGTCAAGTTTGCTCGGCCTTTGATTGAGCTCCCAACCGAGCTAAAGACCTTCGATCAGGTCTGCTCGGCCTTTTTCTGAGCTCCCAACCGAGGTGAAGACCTTCAAACAGGTCCGCTAGACCTTGGCCTGAGCTCCCAACCGAGGTAGAGACCTTCGATCAGGTCCGCTCGGCCTCAGCCTGAGCCCCAACCGAGGTAATGACCTTCAGTCAGGTCTACTCGGCCTTTGCTTGAGCTCCCAACCGAGGTGAAGACCTTCGGTCAGGTCCAGTCAGCCTTTGCTTGAGCTCCCAACCAAGGTGAAGACCTTCGGTCAGGTCCGCTTGGCCTTGGCCTGAGCTCCCAACCGAGGTAAGGACCTTGATCAAGTTTTGCTTGGCCTCGGCCTGAGCCCCTAACAGAGGTGAAGACCTTTGGTCAGGTCTGCTCGGCCTTTGCCTGAGCTCCCAACCGAGGTGAAGACCTTCGGTCAGGTCCGCTCGGCCTTTGCCTGAGCTCCCAACAGAGGTAAGGACCTTTGGTCATATCAGCTCGGCCTCGGCCTGAGCTCCCAACCGAGGTGGGGACCTACGGTCAGGTCATCTCAGCCTCGAGCTGAGCTCCCAACTGAGGTAGGGACCTTCAGTCAAGTTCGCTCGACCTTTGACTGAGCTCCCAATCGAGGTAAAGACCTTCAGTCAGGTCTGCTTGGCCTTTTCCTGAGCTCCCAACCGAGGTGAAGACCTTCGGTCAGGTCCGCTCGACCTTGGCCTGAGCTCCCAACCGAGGTAGAGACCTTCGGTCAGGTCCGCTCGACCTCAGCCTGAGCCCAACCGAGGTAATGACCTTCAGTCAGGTCTGCTCGGCCTTTGCTTGAGCTCCTAACCGAGGTAAGGACCTTTGGTCAGGTCAGCTCGGCCTCAGCCTGAGCTCCCAACCGAGGTGGGGACCTTCGGTTAGGTCATCTCGGCCTCGACCTGAGCTCCCAACCGAGGTAGGGACCTTTGGTCAAGTCCACTCGGCCTTTTACTGAGCTCCCAAAAGAGGTAAAGACCTTCGGTCAGGTCCACTCGGCCATTGCCTGAGCTCCCAACCGAGGTGAAGAACTTCAGTCAGGTCCGCTCAGCCTTGGCTTGAGCTTCCAACTGAGGTAAGGACCTTTGGTCAGGTCAGCTCGGCCTCGGCCTGAGCTCCCAACCGAGGTGGGGACCTTCGGTCAGGTCATCTCGGCCTCGACCTGAGCTCCCAACCGAGGTAGGGACCTTTGGTCAAGTCCGCTCGGCCTTTGACTGAGCTCCCAACTGAGGTAAAGACCTTCGGTCAGGTCTGCTCAGCCTTTGCTTGAGCTCCCAACTGAGGTGAAGACTTTCGTTTAGGTCTGCTCGACCTTGGGCTGAGCTCCCAACCGAGGTAAAGACCTTCTGTCAGGTTTGCTCGGCCTTGGCATGAGTCCCAACAGAGGTAATGACCTTCAGTTAGGTCTGCTCGGCCTTTGCCTGAGCTTCTAACCGAGGTGAAGACCTTCGGTCAGGTCAGTTCGACCTCAACCTGAGCTCCAAACCGAGGTAGAGACCTTCGATCAGGTCCACTCGGCGTTTTCCTGAGCTCCCAACCGAGGTAAGGACCTTCGGTCAGGTCCTCTCAGCCTTTTCCTGAGCTCCCAATCGAGGTGAAGACCTTCGGTCAGGTATGCTCGGCCTTAGCCTGAGCCCCCAATCGAGGTGAAGACCTTCGATCAAGTCCACTCGGCTATTGCCTGAGCTCCCAACCGAGGTGAAGACCTTCGATCAGGTCCGCTTGGCCTTAGCCTGAGCCCCCAACCGAGGTGAAGACCTTCGTTTAGGTCTGTTCGGCCTTGGCCTGAGCTCCCAACCGAGGTAAGGACCTACGGTCAGGTCCGCTTGGCCTTGGCTTGAGCCCCTAACTGAGGTGAAGACCTTCGGTCTGGTCCGCTCGACCTTGGCCTGAGCTCCCAACCGAGGTAAGGACCTTCGGTCAGGTCTACTCGACCTTTGTCTGAGCTCCCTATCGAGGTAAGGACCTTCGGTCAGGTCCGCTCAGCCTTTGCCTGAGCTCCCAACCGAGGTGAAGACCTTCGGTAAAACTGAAGCCACCAAACAGGAGAATTCCTATCAAATGCCATAAACCAACTTACACATTTTTCATAAATAAAATCCTCTGGAGAGCTTAGGATGAGGAGTTACAACTTAAAGTGCTTAGGAGCAAAAATTACAAAATGTGAGTGTGCTTGCTACTCTTGTACGAGGCTTGGTTCTGCTCCATCGGCTTGAAGGGTTTCTTCCATCTGTATGTACTTATCTTACCGAGCTCTCTACTCGGCCTGGTTCCTCGGTGTATGCTTCGCCAAGGACCTTTTCAGCTCCTTATCCTTGATGCCACCTAACAGGGCTGTGAACTCCTCTTTCGGGTACAGGCCTCTGATCGTGATCTTCATATAGTTTCGCAGTGACTCTCCTTCATGTTGCTTGACGTTGGTCAAGTTCAACAGGGTCTTCTGAAGGGGTTGGCTATTGGAGAATCCCTTCATGAAGAAGTAACTTAAATCGCTGAAGCTGTGGATCAACTTCGTCGACAAATGGTTGTACCATAGCCTTGTCGCTTCTTTGAACGTCAATGGTAGGGCACGACACACGATGTTTTTTGAGACTCGATGAAACTGCATAGCAACCTTGAAGCCTTCCAGATGATCGACTGGGTCTCCAGACCTATCGTAGGTGTCATACTTTGGTAAGAGAAAGCCGACCAGGAGTGGGTCCCTCATGACCTCATCAGCTAAGGGTGTGTCATTAGTGAGATCTGGCTCACGAGTTCCCGTCTAGTTTTTTACCACCTTCCTAATCTCATCTTTCAGGTTTAGGATCATTTGCTTCAACCTCGAGTCCTCATGTCTCTGTTCGTCTCCTTGGCGTGGTTCCCCATGTATGGCCCCGACGGCACACCATGTCCTTCCACTGGGTACGGGAATTTCCCTCATTGCTCAATTTCGAGGATTATGACTAGACCTTATTGATCCTGTACTACTCCGATCCTCGTCTCGAGCTCACTTGGGCCGAATATGGGGGCCTCATGGTGGTCCACTGGTCTTCTAAGAGATAGCTTTAGAGACCTCCTTTATTGCCTCTGCCATTCGGTCATATTTCTCCTAGAGGGCTTCGAACTGCTCCCTTGTCACATATTCTTGCGCTCCAGGGGGGTGGAGTATTACTATCTCCACACACCGAATATCCAGCCTAACGCTGGTCCCTCGCGGAACCTTCCCGATCATCATTTACCCTTTCTCTGATTTTCGTCGAGGGAGGGAGCCATCCTGAAGGTTCCTCCTCCCCCATGTTCATATTCGATGCTGCTCTTGTCATCTTACGATTGTAGGTTCTCCCCACCATTACTATCGTTCCCACAAACGGTGCCAATCTGTTGCTGCCAAAAATCCGTATGACTGATCCTGCACAAGCACAGAAGGCAAAGGCCCAGAGCTTTGTCATGGATTAGTCCTCTGATGCCCAAGTTAGAGATCGGCCGCACAGTTCTTTACAGGAGTAATGGTGTGGGTCTATTTGCTTACCTCTTTTCCTCCTCTCCGATCCTTTCTTATAGTCCTTAGGGTTTAGGGTTTCTCTTTTCCTTGGAGGAGTCCTTCTCGGGTCTGCCTCCTTTCCTTTTCAAGTCCTATTCGGATACGTCTTATCCCCTTCGCGGGGAATATTCTCTTCATGAGGTTGACGTGGTCAGAATCCTTATAGCCTCTATTAGGTGGGTGACACGTGTCCAGGTGGGCGATGCGTGTCCTTACCCTACTGGGAAATCAATTTGGCCGTATCAATTATTTACTTATCAATGGTTTAAAGCTTCGATCATCAGAGAAGATAGAGCCGCTGTAAATTCTTCGCCGGAGAAGACAAATTTGCTAAAAACCTTCGTTGGAGAAGACAGAGTAGAAAGGACTCTTTCCTTGGCTTTAGAAGATGTTTTGTTCTCTTGTTCCTTGAAAGGTTGAAGCCAATATAGAAGGGAAAAGTGGGTATTAAGTAAAAAATGGTTTCACTTAATAGATTGAGCTCAAAAGATTCTAACAGTGTTAGGTTTGGTGGGTTTAAATGTAATAAATGAAACTCAAGGGGGGAGGACATAATAAAGACAAAAGCGAGGGGAGGTGGATGTAAATTTTCCTATATAATAATAATAATAATAATTGAGAAGTTGGGTACTTAACATAGATGAGATAAAAATAAATAAGAAAATTACTTCTTGGTGTTGAAAGAGCAAAGAAAGCATAATGTTACACTGTAAAAAGATATATTTTTGTGTTCAAGTGCTTGAAAAATTAGAGGTTCAGATCCAGGCTAGTGAAGCCATTGAATCAATATAGCAAGCTAGTTTTCGAATAATCAGTTGTCTGAGCTGTATAAAGCAATCAAAATCCAGACAAGAAGTTGCCTTGCCTTACCAGATTTCTTCCAAACCCCTACTTGCTTAGAATCAAAACAGAAAAGCGATAAAATTTTTTTAGAAGGAAAAAAAAAAATTAAAACTTGAAATATCAAGAACCCTATGAAGAAAGAGCGAAAGTTCAGGTCCAAACAAATAAAATTTGTGCACTATTTAGGATTTAGAATCTATTGAGTGATTGAATATTTGAGTATTTGTATGCATATAACAATGATGAAGCAACAATTGCCAAAATCTCCTCTTGATTCTCTGTCGACAACGTACAATGCTGAATACGCTATAGCAAAGAGCGCATCAAAGACTCTAATTTGTTGCCTGTCCCTCTCATTCTCTATCTCAAATCCATTTATGCATTGCCTTCACAGTTAATACCAAAACATAATACACTAATGGGAAGGTTGGAAGAGCTCCAAGCTTCAATCGAAGGATGGGCGACAACAATGGAATGTTCAAGGGTTTCAGTTTAGGTTGAAATTAACTCATGAAGAAGAAGGGTTGCTGAACATCGTGTTTGTTTTTTAATTCAATTCCTTATTCCTATTAAGAGTAGTTTGGGTATTACGAAGCATGTACCGGTGATGCTATCACATAATAAGTAGAGCACTACTCCTTAAACTCGGTTTATTGATCGTTCGAACCGAAAAGGGTTGATGCAGGTGCCCTATGGCGTATGACAACAAGGGTGACATCAAATGTGGGGTGGTCGAACAAGATTGTGCCGGTACCCGATGTGGTTCACACGCCTAAGCCCTACCCTTCCACATATCATAAGGCCATGTACGAGTAGGAAAGGTATGTTATTGTATTTGGCGATGTGAACTTGGTTCACGACAAGTGACGGAAGTGATATACGTGTTGAGAACCCATTTCCCACTGAAATCTAGCAAGTTTGGTCATGTTCTGGCCACCAGGTTGGTGGTCACTGATGGGTGCTACCCTCCAGTGGGACCCACTTGTGGAGAAATATGGGCCCCAGCGAACCCAACTTGGTGGCCACTGGTGTTTTGGGTTCCCCGTCATAGTGAAGTGTGTCTGATATTACCAACTACTTTGCCCAGTATCGCGGTTTAATGTGATTCGGGCCAAAGAATGGCAAAACCAAATGTACCTTAGTAGATATTTATAACCCAAGGTATAAATAGCATTCACTCCTCTCTCCTATTTATTATTTAGTAAGGGTTGGTGGAGAGGACTAAAGAAGAGAGAGAAAAGAGGGAAGATAAGGGAAGGAAGAGTGAGGGAAAGTGCTTCCCCCCTTGCCACCAAAGCTGTACCTCAATATTTCGACTCCGAAAAAGTGATCGGTGCCTTGAGATCTGCACCTTAAGGTAGGTAAGTGCCATAAACCCTTGGATTTGGCGAAACCCTCTTATGTAGTGAAATCAAGAGTTAAGAGGGTCTCTATGTGATTCTTTATAGGTTTTAAAAGATGAGCAACCAAGATTTGAAGGAATTTTTGTGATATTTGGAGTTGGGGGAAGGATCCTAGGTTTTGAGGTTTCTTGAGCCAAAGGTATGATTTGTTCTCAAAATCTTAATGTGAACCTATATCTGGGTTATGTTCAGGTGGATGAAGGCTAAAATGTGTGAAAAATGTGATGGAAAGACCCCCTTTGGTTTCCAAAGGGTGGGATGAAGAAGAGAAGTAGGACAACAGAACCCACTGAACACTAGTGGGAAGCACCGGCGGGTAACCAGACCCACCAGCCTGACCCCCCAGTCTTACCTGGGCTTTGGAGTCTACCGACAGGTAGGACTGGCGGGTACCTAGACCTGCTGGTATAACCCACCGGTCTTGGTTGGGCTTCAGGGTCCTACCGTCAGGTAGGACCGACAGGTACCTAGACTTGTAGGTAGCACCCACCAGTCTTGGGTTAGCCCCAGGGTCCTACCGGTGGGTAGGATCGATGAGTACCAGACCCACCGATAGCACCCATTAGTGTGTGTTTGAGTGATGTCTGTCTGGGTAGCTTGCATAGGTGGGTCCTCCTACCCACCTGTATGACCCACCTATGGTTTAATGAGCTCCATTCGGGATCAAACTCGTCGATAACCTCCTTCACATTATTAAACGCATCGTGACCATGTCTTTCATCGTTTTAATGATCCCAGAATAGAAGTATTCTAAGTTTCCTCTCTGTGTTAGGTTTCGAGACTCTCGTCTTTGCACGTCGGATTTTACTCATACTGTGTGTGCATATTCTTGTACAAGAATAAGTAAGTGGGGAGAGGATGTTGATATTAATTTTGAGAATTTTTATTGCATCATTTTCATTTCATAAATTATCTTACCATTCATGAATGTCATTTTCATGTATATGCTTGTCTATTGCTGGATGCATTTAGAAATGGTCATGGTGTATCTTTAAATTTCAAACACTCGTTACTTGCTTTGAGTTATGAGCATGGATTATTCGATTGTTGGATGATGATGATTAGTCAGACATGTGATGAATTGTTAATTAGATATCGTAGTCGTCTTGAAAAAAAATCCATTGGTACACCGTGGAATGGGACACAGAAGTACTATGTAGTCATACTATCTCGTGCTACGACCCTTCTCAACAAGGGTTTAGGTGTTGGGTTATCACTGGGGGGAAGTGTCGGTTACAGACTGCTGTGGTAGTTAGAAGTACGCCTAGCTGATCATTAGAACAGTTGGAAATCTTGGTGATATATTCAGAGGGCCGAGCATACTGCATTTATTTTCTGTTGTGGTTCGGCCATTATTTACTTTTTCCAGTAGTCACGATCAGCCCTCTCCGACAACCCTATAGGTGTATCACAGGATGGAGAATGCGTCTCGAACCAGGGGCATACACGCACTATGGTTTTGAGTAGCACGTAACCTATGACTCAGTAATGTTGCTTAGGTGGATAGGACTAAAATGAATCTCATACATGTAGGATCATTTGAAATGCGATTGCTTGTATACGTCTTTCTTTCCATTTACTGAGCTAGTGAGCTCACCCCTCATGTGCAAACTTTTTTAGATGATTTGTAGGTTTCCTGGTAGAGGAACACGAGTTAGTCAAAATTCCAGTTGGAGTTTGGTGGGTCCCAGAGGGATTTGGGCATGGCATCGGGTGCCTATGTGAGGGCTGCGTTGCAGGGCAACAGTAGCTAACTCCAAACATAATACTCCTTTCGATTCTTTTGATGTGTTCCCCTTTTTGTGTTCTAGATATTTGAATTGTTATTTTTTGTGTAAATATCATGCCTACGGGTCCACATATAAATATACTGTGTATAACAATTTGGGTGTCAAGAGTAACTGGGGAATTTACAGGAATATATATATGACAAGTCTTTCGCTGAATTTATTTATTTTATATTTCCAAATTGTTGTGGCATGCTATGTTGTGGTTACCATATCAGATGATCCTGGTGGTTTTGGGTTACCCGGAGGTAACTGGGTCACCGGTCCAGTTCTATGTGAATGGGGCATGACATAATAGCCTTTTCCCATGGACAGGGAAAATAGATAGAATCTTTCAGATTATGGGGAATTGAGTGATATTTTTCAAACTAGCTATGGAAAACTTGATATTACGACTAAATACAGAAGAGGGGATTGTTATTTTCTTTATAGGTAATTTACAGCGCCACCCCTAGAGAATGCAAGTATTATAGGAACACCCCCTGTTTAATACCAAATTGTGTTCAGACCCCCTACCATTAGCTTCTGTTACAGAATATACCTCGATTTTTTAGTTCTAACAGGTAGAAAATCTTTGCGATTATAGACCAGCGACGATTGAATGGCCACTAACCACCGATGTACAACTACAAAGTGGCGGCGAGTGGCAGCGACGAGATCAAAAGTGGAACTAGTAGCATTAATACCAAAAAGAATCAATTCCTCAAGGTTAGGGCATCGATTGGCAATGACAGTAACGCCCTCGTCGCCTATCTTATCATTGTTGTTCCATCTAAGTTTGTGACGAACTTCCCTGAGGAGATTGCAGTGGTTAGCAATGTACGCAGGACCCAAATTCATACAATTGGGATTCTCGACAAGGTGGAAGATCTCCAGATTTGAGCAATGTTTTGAGATAGCAATGAGGGTGTTATCATGTACTCCTCGAAGTGTCTCCAGATATATCTCAACCAGATTGGTGGTGGTCATGGATTTGAAGACCTTATCCCAATCCTTGGAGTAGTGGGTGATCCTCAAGATTCTGAGATTCTTGGAGCTGATGATCAGGGGACCGAAGTGATCCCCGTTGGTGAGATCTTTGATGTAGATATTGTCTTCTGAACAAGGTCAACAAGATTGAAACAAAACTGATTAACACAAAAACATACAAGCCCCAATTTAGAAAAGAAAGGCCCAATTTTATCCACTTTAAGAAGAATAAAAATCCAAAAACAAGAAGAACATGGGCATTGAAGATATACTCTCATTCGGTCCATGAAAATCTACATAAAACTTTGGCATGCTATTGTTAATCATCTCCACCTTGTAATCGCTCATCATCCTAAATTGAACAAAAAAAAAAATCTAAAATAAGGGAGAAATTTTCAAATAATAAAAAAAAAAGAACAATTAGAGAATCTATAGCTTCATTAGGTCCATCTCTCGGCATTTGTTTGGGGAAGACATGATTTTACTTCTTTTTTGGTAATCAGTTTGCAGCTTTAGAATTCATAATTAAGGGAATAGGCGGCGACACCTAGTCCGATAGCCATGGCGGCGGAACCCTTAAGCCTAAGCCTGTTAAGATGCTTGACAGAGAGTTTTGCGAGAGAGGAACAATGATCGAGGACCGCGTTCATGCCTTTGGCACCAAAGTTGTAGGAATCACAATAGAGCTCCTTTAAACCCTTGCAGTTGATGGAGAAATTGGCCATGCCTATATCAGTCACATTGGCGCAAGAATGGAGGTTGAGGCCAGTGAGGTTGTGGCACCGGAGAGAGATGAGGACAAGAGGCATTGTCGTCGATGAGTGATGATCTAAATTTGGATTGGGGGATCACATCTGAGTACGAGTGTGGTGACGCCATCGAAGCAAGTGAAGAGAAAGGGGATGACCGGGAAAGGCGATCGGATTTGGGGTAATTTTGGGTTAATGAAAATGTGCTACAAATATGCATTTTACTCAAAAGGGTCAAAGCGTCATTTCATAGCATCACTTAACAGAGACTGATGCAAGGTATTAACTCATTTAGTATTTTTCTGGGTATTAAAAACATATATGTAGCGGAGTTCGAATCTGTCTTGGAGGGGATTATGTTGGCAAAAAATCAGAATGCTTTGGGTGTGTGGATTAAATCGGACTCAGCATCAGTGGTCTCAATGATCTAGAAAAGAAAGATTCCTTGGTTTGCACTTCAAAAATGGATGGCTTCCATTCACTACTTGGAGTCCATTCAATGGAAGATAACTCATTGCTTTCATGAAGCCAACATGGTAGCAAACTACTTAGCAAAGAAGGCATCTAAGTTGGGCATTTCAGAATTCTCGTTGGTGTTCCCGAATCACGTTGCGTCTGAGTTAGTTAATGATGCTATGGATAGGCGCCGCTTTCAATTCTTCTAGGCTTCATACTTGCTTTCTCTACTGATGGCAATGTCGAAGGTGGAGTTTGCAATTTCACCTAGTGGTTTCTACCTTGTTTTTATGTTTTCCTTGATGTATGCATTTTATTTTTTTAATAAAATCATCCTTTTAGCAAAAAAAATACTGATGACAGGGGGTCTAAACGTAATTTTGTATTAAATAGAGGGTGTTCCTATAATACTGACATTCTCTAAGGGAAGGGAGTCGGGACTGTAAATTACCTTTTTTTTTATTTATTAACTGAAATTTTAAATAGATAATTTTGTACAAGAAAATCCAAATGCGGGCAAACATGTAATTTTTCCAATTTTAAAACCTTGATGCAATGATCTAACGGGTAGGTTATGGTAACAGCTTAGCAAAATTTCAAGTGTCACGAGGCTTTATTATCTTTTTTTTTTTTTTTTGTTTCTTTTGGTAACAAGGCCTTACTTTCTGGAAACGTAGATAAATGGAACTGATGTGATTAAATGATTTTGAAAAAGGACTCCGCTAAAGTGATGAGTGACCGCGGTGTCAAGGTGGGATCCGACTTATCTGTAGCACACCTTTGTGCTATATGATCTGTAGCTGACTAAATGATTGGTATTTGATAATTTTGAAATGAGCGATGATGATATCCGAGGGAGGAGGGAGATGTTTGTACAAAAAATGAGGAATCACAGGGAGGAAACCAAACCAATTACCCTTGCTCTATGATTCCATCTTTCTGGTCCGTGTGTACAGACGTATGCCATGGCACTCTGATGGGGTGGCAAAATCATCCCTATGCCACTGGCATCTTTTACCATGACTCCTTTCTGAACCTTGGCATTAACCCCTCGATCGTACAAAACGATTTTTCTGGCTACTTCGGATCATATCAAAGTTCAAGTCATGTAAAACTTCCCACTGGAAGCAAGGTTTTAAAACTCGGTATTAGTATTGGTATCGATCACAGCCAAAACTAATATGATATGAATCAATGTTGGTAAGGATCGGTAAAGGATTGGTTAAGGGTCGAAAATAGTACAGTTTTCCCGGATCGATCATGGAATCGGTTAGGATCGGTCTAATTTTATTTTATTTTTTTAAAATCTAAATAATCTTAAAAAACACTTGAACCCCTTGGTGTCCCAGAAACACCAACGACGATTGGATGAGACACTATTATTATCCAGACAAGTCACCATAAGAATTTGATTTCCACCAAATCAAATCGGATGTTTCTATATATTTTTTATGGGAGAGGGATAGGTATGCCGCCGATATCAAGTATGCTAGCAGATAGCACCAATAAGATTACATGATGGAGTATCATTCAGGAAGGATATGAGGGTCATTTCACAAAAAGGGAAGAGAGAGATAGACACAGTGGATGCTAGCATACTTGATCTCGGCGGCATACCCAACCTTTTCCCATTTTTTATTCTTCAATTCAAATCTCTGAATCAAAATGGTTTCCCAATTTCCATAGAAAGCAGAGCCTCCATTGCCGTTTTGTCTTTTCCACTAGCTTTTCCACCATCATCATCATCATCCCCAATAATAGTAGTGATCCTCCTCAGGTCATTAATGCTATTATGTATCTCCTTGATTCTTTGTAAGATCAAAGACTAAGAAACACGAATAATAAACAGATAATAGATCCATACGACACAGAGATTTAACGAAGTTCACACCCAGGGTGGTGTGTTACGTCCTCGGACGAAGAAGAAGATGATTCGCAATGCAGAAGAGAAATTACACCCTAGCAGCAGCGAGAAAAAACTCGCCCTGAAACCCTAGCTCGAAAAACTCCAAAATACAATGACTTTCTCAACAAGCAACAGTATATTATATATAATCCGAATCACGGGTTGACCCATCGAGTCACGATCGATCCGGTTGAATCATACCGTGGGGGGGTAGCCCTGGCACCCCCATACGAGATCAATGATGGGCTTCTCTGCTTCCATCACCAATCTCAGAAAAATTCTCATTCGGGTTACCACCAAAATCTGTCGGATTGGGTCAATCTTCATAACGGGTCAAGAATTCGAGACAAACTTAACAAATCTCTACCTTGGCTTGAATTCTCCTCCAACAGATAAACAAATAGCTAATATCTTCATCTTTTCCAATAGTCCTCCAAAGGACTGAACTCAAACACGACAAACACCAAGTAAGTTCAAGCAATGCTCGAACTTACCAACACATAAAGGTTTAGTCAACATATCAGCTGGATTGTCTTCAGTACCAATCTTCAATACTTGAATATTACCTTGAACAATTATCTCTTTTATGAAATGATACCGAACATCAATGTGCTTTGTCCTCTCATGATACATTGGATCTTTAGTCAAGTGAATAGCATTCTGGCTATCACAATGGACAACAGTCACCCCATGATCCGTGCTGAGTTCTCCCAACAAACCTCTAAGCCAAATAGCTTCTTTAATTACCTCAGTCACTGTCATATACTCTGCTTCAGTAGTAGATAATGCAACTGTAGCCTGCAAAGTAGCTTTTCAACTAACCGTACTTCCTCCAAGAGTAAATACATAGCCTGTGAGTGACTTCCTCTTGTCAAGGTCACCTACATAATCTGAATTAACATAACCAAATAAACTATCACCATTCCTCCCAAACTCCAAACAAACACCAGAGGTCCCTTTCAAGTTCCTAAGTATCCACTTCACTGCTTCCTAATGAGCTTTACCTGAACATGAAAAATATCTACTCACCACACTGACATCTTGTGAAATGCCAGGATGAGTGCAAACCATAGTATACACAATGGAGCCAACTACACTACAGTATGGAACACGTGACATGTACTCCACCTCTTCATCTGTCTTAGGTGATAGAGCATTTGAAAGTCTAAAATGAGATGCAAGAGGAGTAGTTACAGATTTGGCATCTTTCATGTCAAAATGATTCAATACCTTCTCAGTGTACTTTTGTTGAGATAGCCACAGCTTCCCTGCTTTTCTATCCCTCTTGATCTCCATACCAAGAATCTTCCTTGTTGCCTCTAAATCTTTCATCTCAAATTCAGAACTTAATTGTTTCTTCAACCTATTAACCTCATTCTTATCTTTTGCTGCAATCAACATATCATCAACATAAAGCAACAAATATATGAATGACCCATCAGAGAGCTTTCTGAAATAAACGCAATAGTCATATTGAGACCTAGAGTATCCAAAACTAGCCATAATTGAATCAAACCTTTTATACCACTATTTAGGAGACTGTTTCAAACCATATAGGAACTTTTCAACAAGCATACATGATCCTCCTTACCTTCAATAATAAACCCATCAGGTTAATGCATATAAATATGTTTTTCTAGTTCACCATGCAAAAATGTTGTTTTCACATCAAGTTGCTCTAACTCCAAATCATGCATAGCAATTAAAGCAAGTAGGACACAAATAGAACTATGCTTAATAACAGGTGAGAAAACCTCATTAAAATCAATTCCTTATACATGACTATAGCCCTTTGCAACAAAACATGCCTTGTACCTAGCATCTTCATCACCTAAGGCAGATTCCTTCTTCTTGAAGACCCATTTGTAACAAACAATTTTCTTTCCTGTTCTCGACTTCACAAGCTCACAAGTCTAATTTTTATGAAGAGATTTCATCTCCTCATTCATGGTAATCAACCATTTTGTAGAATCAATTGAAGCAACAGCTTCAGAATATGTTGCAGGCTCACTATTTTCAATTGTATCTGCAATAGACAATTCATAAGCAACAAATTCAACATGTCCATACTTTTGTGGTTGTCTAATATTCCTCCTTAGTCTATCCTTGGCAATGTTGTACCGCTCTTCTTCTTGATTCTCTTGAGCATCATCTCCTTCAGTAAAAGTAGGCAGCTGAACTAAAGTAGATTGTGCTTTGTTTGAAGATGAACCACCAATTTCAAATTCCACCTTCTCTTTAGATTTTTCTTGACCTTCATCACAATGAATAGGAGCTTCTTTCATAAGATGCAACATAGTAGATTCATCAAAAGTAACATCTCTGCTAAAAAGAAATTTTGGAGACTTTAGATAAAGACACCACAACCTGTATCCTTTCACTCTAGATCCATAACCAAGAAAAATGCATTTCTTAGCCCTAGATTCCAACTTCCCTTCATTTACATGTGCATAAGCAGGACATCCAAATACTTTTAAATTTGAGTAGTCTGCAGGTTTACTTGACCAAACTTCTTCTGGAGTCTTGCACTCAAAAACTGTGCAAGGAAATCGATTCACCAACAAGGTTGCTGTGTTAACTGCTTCTGCCCAGAACTCCTTGCCCAATCCTGCATTTGATAACATACACCTCACCTTTTCTAACAAGGTTCTATTCATACGCTCTGCTACTCCATTCTGCTGGGGTGTTTTAATAACTGTATGGTGTCTTATAATACCTTCATTTTTGCAGAACTCATTAAAGTCAACTTCACAAAACTCTAGGCCATTATCGGTTCTCAACCTTTTAATTTGTTTTCCTGTCTGCTTCTCAAGTAAATTCTTCCACTGTTTGAAAGTGACAAATACTTCATTTTTGTGCTTTAAGAAATAGACACAAACCATCCTAGAGAAATCATCAATGAAAGTTAGCAAGTATCTTGCACTAGCCCCCTTTGAAGCAACCCTGGAGGGCCCCCATAGGTCGGAATGAATATAGTCCAAATTTCCCATAGTCCTATGAATAGCAGTACTGAAACTAACTCTTTTCTGCTTCCCAAGCACACAATGCTCACAAAACTCCATTGCTCCTGTACTCTGATCACACAATAAGCCACTTTTGCTTAATGATGCCATCCCTCTTTCACTCATATGGCCTAACCTCATGTGCCATAAATTTGTGACATATGATTCAGACATAGATGATGAAGCTGCTGCAACAGACACAGTGACTGTAGTACCCTGCAACACATACAAACTGTCAATCTTGATTCCTTTCATCAATAAGAGAACACCCTTGTTGATCTTCTTGACTCCACCTTCGGCTGTATACTTGCACCCATTTGAATCAAGAGTGCTTAAACTGATGAGATTCCTCTTCAAATCAGGGACATGCCTAACGTTAGACAAGGTTCTGACAATGCCATCATACATCTTGATATTGATCGTTTCTATTCCAATAGTCTTACAAGAAGCATTATTTTCCATCAGCACAATTCCACATCGAACTGATTCGTATGTGGAGAACCATTCACGATTAGGACACATGGTAGGAACAACCAGAATCAAGAATCTATTCATCTTGTGATCTAAATTTATCATCAATCACCAAAAGCATATTAGACTCACTCTCATCTTTAGCAATACTAGCTTCTGCAGAACATCTCTTTTCTGTTGATTTTGAGCATCACCACCTGCCTTCTGTTTATTTAAAAGCTTATAGCATTTAGATTTAATATGCCCATTTTTCTTACAGTAATTGCAGGTTAAATTCTTGTGCTTAGATTTTGGTCTAGCCTTCTTTTTATCACCATCTGAACCCCTTTCTTTCGTTCTCCCTCTATCTACCAAACCAACACCATCATATTTATTGGTAGATGTCAACTCATCATCAATCTTCTGCTTGTTTTGCAGATTCGTTTTGACATCCTCAATAGAGATTGTCTCTCTACCATAAATCATGGTATCCCTAAAATGCTTATAAGATGGAGGTAGAGAACATAACAATAATATGACCAAATCTTTATCGTCTATTTTAACATCTATCATTTTCAAATCAATAACAATAGAATTGAACTCAGATATGTGAGATTTAATAGAAGTACCTTCACCCATATGAAGGGTATACAGTTTTTGCTTCAATCTCAACCTATTGGTGAGGTAGAGGTTCTCTAACTTCACCCATAACTCTACAGTCGTTTTCTCTGAGAGAACTTCCTATAGAACATCATTCGAAAGACACAACTGAATAACTGAAATGGCTTTATTATCCAAATCGTTCCAATCATCATTGGACATAGTTATAAGTTTCTTCGCCTTCACAAATAGGGTTTTCTTCAAACCCTGCTGCGTGAAAACAACCATCATTCAAACCTGCCATAAACTAAAATTGATATTGCCGTCAAACCTATCAATATCGTATTTCGTTAAAGCCATGGATCGAAGTAACCCAGAGCTCTGATACTAGTTTGTTAGATCAAACACCAAGAAACACGAATAATAAAGAGATAATAGATCCGTACGACACAGAGATTTGATGAGATTCACACACCAGGGTGGTGTGTTATGTCCTCGGGTAAAGAAGAAGATGATTCACTATGCAGAAAAGAAATTACACCCTAGAAGCGGTGAGAAAAAACTCGCCTTGAAACCCTAGCTCGAAAAACCCTAAAATACAATGACTTTCTCAACAAGCAACAGTACATTATATATACTCCAAATCATGGGTCGACCCATCGGGTCACTGTCGACCCGATCGAATCATACGCCCCCCGCACCCCCATACAAGATCAGTGATGGGCTCCTCTGCTTCCATCACAGATCTCAGAAAAATTCTCATTTGGGTCATCACCAAAATATGTCAGATTGGGTCAATCTTCAAAACGGGTCAAGAATTCGAGACAAACTTAACATTCTGTTTTTTAGTGAGCCATGCCAGATCACCTAGAGCCTCCAGGCTCAGATCTTTCAAATCCTTATTAGCTGCAAGACAATCATACATGAGTTTGGTGGTATCCGATACCTGATTCTCCCTCACTTGTGACTTCAATTTTTCCTTTCAACTTTCCAATCCTTTGCTTGAGGAACTCCTGTTGGTTCATCATCTTCTTTGCTTGTTCCATCTCAGACAAGTTCTTGAATCTAGTGAGCATCTGAAGGAGATGGTGGCCAAATGTCTGGATTTGGATCACAAGGACCGTAGATGATGGCCACCGCATTCACCCCACATAGGGTGCTCAGTTCACTCACCTTCAGTACCCCCTTCTTTCTTTCCCGAAGGTGGTTCTCCTTGTTGCCTCATCAGCGAACAATTCGACATATATAGCGTTACTCCGGTGCAACTACCGACAGATAGGGCAAGGGAGATCTCGCCCTCGTTGCCTCTGCAATCGTCGGCCGCCGCTGCAATGGCCATCCCACCAAGAAGAATTCTCAGGAAGAAGAAAGGTTTCAGGGCAAAAGCAGGGGCATAGCCGCATCTCTCTCTCTTCTGTTCATCTGTTTTAAGTTTTAAAAATTATTTTTTTCAATAGATCGGGTCGGATTGGCTGATCCGGATCGGTATCCGATACCCGTCTCAAGATTGTCAGGTATGGGGAAATTGATACCGATCCGATACGGCAGATACTGCCGATCGGATACCGATACGGCAGATCCTGCCGATCGGATACCGATACTTGATTCTATGGCTGGAATTGTTGCTGGCGTTGCCGGCGTAGATGAGTAGGAGTTGCGAATTAGACAACGGGTTTCGACTGTAGCGTATGTACAGAGATCTTCATCTTCCCTCCAATATCGTCATCACTCATATCAAAATTGCCATGTGTCAATAATCTAATCCGTGCTACAGATCTTTAGCACAAATGTGTGATACAGACCAGCCGGATCCATCAAAGTGTTAACCAGCTTTTCTTTGTTTTTTTTTCTTAACCCTTCTTTTCAGACTGCGATAGAGCCAACATCTAATCACAAGCATGGGATTCCAAGGCTATAATTGAGTGCACTGCTGATGTGGTTACCAAAAAATAGTACAAATTTTTTTTTTAAATAAAAAGTAGTACAATTATGACACTACGACCTCTCTCTCTCTCTCTCTCTCTATCTCTCTATCTCTCGTAGCGGAATGCAAAGCTGGCCCCGCCCACGGGATCGATGAGCAGGGATTTTATTACAATCCCATATCGGCATGGCTTGGCATGACAGTCTGACAGATACTCGGACTGGTCTATGGAGAATGTTAATATTTTATCCCTTACGGTAAGTACTTATTTTATTTTATTATTTTTTTAACAAAGAAAATTCTATTAAGAAAGTAATTAGGGCTGAAAAATTTTAATAATGTGAATTTGTCTTTTATTCACTTTTGGGTTCAGGTAAAGATGGTCTTTTTTTAGATGTACAAATAGAGAATAGAGAATTAAACCTTAATCAACTGAGTAACCCAGGATAATAGGGGTAAAAGGGGGACGACGCCCTACATGATTGACTTGCTTTAAAAAGATAGTACCGTGGGTCCATCCTTAGTTTGTCCCTTTTATTTCACCCAACTCAATTATTGACTTGCTTTTAGTAAAGATTTAAAAAATAAAATAAATTGTATTTAGTTTTCAGAACATTTTCATCACCAACAATAACAAATTCATCTCTTAGCTCTGTTCCGTGTTTTTTGCAGGGAGAAGGTATGGAAGCAAGTAGCAATCACATAATTGTATCCTTTCTTGTGTCAGTATTGCTTGATAAATTATCCTCAGAAGCATTAAGAGACTTTGGATCTGTATGGTGCGTGGAAAGTGAGCTACGTGCGCTCTCGGATGTTCTTCAGTATATTCAAGAACTGCTCGAGTTTGCAGAGCAAGCTCAAGCAAAGAATATCTTGGTGAAACGCTGCCTTAGGAATCTCAGAGATGTTTGTTACAGAGCTCAGGACATATTAGATGAGTTCATCTATGAAGCTCTTGAGGAAAAAGATGAGAGATATGGAGGTAAAAAGTTACCCTTCTTTTCCTTTAACTTATATACTGAAGGAATCTTACGTAAACATGAAATTCTACCTTTTATAAATAATGAACTCATAAAGAAACTAGTGGAGATTGAGAAGGAACTTAAAGATCACTATCTCAGAGACTCAGGAATTCAGAAATCACATGGTGTAAATGATGAAATAGATACTAGGCCAAAGAGTGGTTCTCTATTTGATGAGTCTATTACTTTGGGGAGAAAGAAAGAACAAGATGAAATTAAAAAAAGGTTGTTGTCAAATCCAGATGATGAAAAACAAAAACAGGTTTCTGTTGTTGCTATTGTTGGATTAGGGGGTGTAGGCAAGACAACTCTGGCCCAGCTTGTCTATAATGATCCTGATGTGGAGAAACATTTTGAAAGAAGAGCTTGGATTTGTGAGTCTACTGATTTTAATGTTGTGAGATTGACCTATGCAATTCTAGAGTCCTTAATTGGGACAAGTCCTAAGTTGAGCAACCTAGAACCACTTCAACGTAAGTTGAGAGAGGAATTAAGGGGGAAGCGATTTTTAATCGTCTTGGATGATGTTTGGAGTGAGAAGGAAAACGATTGGAAAGCTTTGAGAATTGCATTCATGGCAGCAGGGGAAGGAAGTAGAATAATAGTAACGACTCGAAGTAGGAGAGTTTCTTCAATAATGCACCCCATGTATACCCATGATCTACAAATTTTATCTGATGAAGAGTGTTGGTCTATAATGGAAAGGCGCATATCTATGGATTATGGCTCTATTGCTCCTAACTTGGAAGAATTGGGTAGGAAAATTGCAAAGAAGTGCAAAGGATTGCCCTTGGCAGCAAGTACGCTTGCAGGCCTTTTATGCTCTAGTTCAGATTTAAACCATTGGCTAACAGTCTTGAATACTTCCATGTGGGACTTAAAAGAGAGCAATTTTCCTGCTGCTCTAAGTCTAAGCTACTATTTTCTTCCCAGATATTTGAAGCAGTTTTTTGCTTATTGTTCTGTATTTCCTAAAGGATATATATTTGATAAGCAATGGCTGATCCAACTGTGGATCGCAGAAGGATTTATTAGAACAAACACTAAGAAAATGGAAGGCATAGGTAGCCAATATTTTGATGATTTGCTGCATAGGTCTTTCTTTCAGCACAGCAACGAAGAAAAGGAAAATGTTAGATTTGTAATGCATGACCTTGTACATGATTTAGCAGAAGCAGTTTCAGGAGAGGTGCATGGTAGATTTGAATATGGGGAATCCTGCCATAGCTCTTCTAAAGAGACCCGTTATGTGTCCATTTGTTGTGTGAAACACATGTTTGATCAGGACAAATATTATGGTGACAAGAGGTTATCGACATTGATCATCCTAAATCAAGGATATTTCTGTGGGACTATTGAATCCTTTGGAGGACTGAGGTACCTACGTGTCTTAGATTTGTGTGGTTCTCATATTTCTATGCTTCCCAGTGATATTGGCAATTTGAAATACCTACACTATATTAACCTCTCTAATGCCGAATACATTAAACAATTACCTGAGTCATTGTGTAATCTTCACAATCTACAGTCACTGATACTCTGTGATTCCGGAATACATAAGTTACCTAGAGGCATGAAGTATCTACGCAATCTCCAACATCTAGACCTTAATAGGTGCCATTACTTATGTTCGATGCCACAAGGAATTGGGAGATTAACTGGTCTCAAGACATTGCCGTATTTTCTTGTCTCAAAAGATGATGATGGTTGTGGACTAAAAGAGCTCAAGGAGCTATCGCAGCTTGAGGGTGCGCTTTCCATCCACTTCCCAGAGAGTGCAATCGATCCTCTAGATGCTCTGGAAGCTCATTTGGTTAATAAACCAAAAGTTGATGAGTTGGAGTTGACATGGCCGTGGAATTGGCTATTGCATAACAGTAGTTATACAGATGTTGAGATTCTTGAAGGTTTGCGACCTCACACTTTGTTGAAGAGTTTACATATCAACTATTACGGTGGTTTAACATTTCCAAGCTGGTTGATGAAAGACTTGCCAAGCTACAACAAGCTACTCTCTCTCACACTCAACTGCTGCACTTGCCGAGTCCTTCCGCCAATTGGGGAGCTACCCCTACTAGAATCTCTACGCATATATGGAATGATGGAGTTGGAGGAGTGGTCTAGCATCTCTAGAGGGGAGGAAAATAAATTCCCTTGCCTCCTAAGGCTAACCATTGAAAGGTGTTATGCATTGAGGATACTACCAAAGCATCTTCTATCAAGCCCTAGACTATATGATCTGAGTATTGACGATTGTCCCGAGCTTAGGATGTTGCCTCATCAAGGACTCAGCAAACTCACCTCTCTCAAAAATCTTCATCTTGGGAAGATGATGGAAGGTTTAGTGCTGTCTCTGGATGACATTGAGACTTTACCTCCAAATCTTAATCGTCTTTATATCCATAACTGTAAAACACTACCCAAGGGGTTGAGAAACTTGTCTTCACTCCAACATCTGAAATTTGGTCAATCTTCTGAAGTCCACTATGGCCCCGAGGAGCTCCCCGCTCATGTCAACATAACTAGGGATTGATGATGCCTGCGTAAAATGTCTGCTCATACGATGCAGGTAACTTTTTGACCTTCCTTGCTATATTTTTTTATGACTAATAATGGTCTTTGTAAGTGAAATAGTTCTGGAGTGCCTTTCGTGGTGGCTCATGGCAACCGCCACGGTAGGCCTCTGCCCAAAGTGCTGTATTTGAATGCTTTTCTTGTAATGGTTTACCCATACAATGCATGTAAGTGTACCCTGCACTGTGTGATTGCATATGTAACAAATTCAGTTCTAAGCATATTATTATTATTATTATTATTATTATTTTGGGGGGGGGGGGGGTGGTGTGTGAATGAGAATGGTAGTTTTTGATATAACCCATCCAAGAGGACTTGGTAGAGTTATGAAATGTTCATGGTTGTATGGTCTTAATTAACCTTCTTTTTTATTTTTTTCAGGAATTGGGTTTGAGGTCAAGATTTTTAGTTGAGACTGCATTCATTGGGACAAGACTGGGTTCTCTCTCTCTCTCTCTCTCTCCCTATTTGATTTTCTCCTATGTGAAGTGATATTAGGAATTTATAGTTTCCGAACTAAGAAGGCTGATTGAAGATTTTATTCAATTGTTAAAGACATTGATTTGGTTTCATTTCAATCTTCTGAGTCTCTTTGATTTTGCAAATAAAACAATAAAAATTAAGGACCAGAGAGAAGATGCATTTGGTTTTATTTAGTCTTGTTTATTGTATATTATCATCTTACTTTGGTAATTTTCAAGACCAAATGATTTCAATCCAATGGTATTTGAATTATATATGCTGCACTCACAACAAACCCCCCTCCCCCCTACCCCCCCTACCCTTATTTTTTTGGCAAGAAGCATACTGCTACTTTGTGGGTAGTAGTTCCTACCATGAACAATCTTTGTCACCCTATAAATTAGAGGCGCCCATTGGTCTTCTAGAAATACCCTTAGGAATCCAGGTTATTTTACCATATGTCCTTATATTTTCTAATCCCAGCAAGAGCCAGAAAATAATGGTTTCAAGCAAACAACTATGTTTTTCCCATTTGAAATCTGGTGTTTCTTAAGAGCAAGTATAATAAAGCTAGGAAAGAGTTTTCCTCCATTGTTGGTGAAGTAAAAATACATCCACACGTAGGTTATAAATGTAATAATAAAATTTCAAAACCTTCTGCACATTATTGGAACCCTCGGTCAAGGGAGGGTGAAGGAAAACTGCCTCCAGTGAGTTATGTTTGCCAGCATTACAAGTTAGAAGAAAATATCTCAGATTTTTTTTTTTAACAAATTTGTAGATTAATTTTGAAGAGAAAGTGTGACATTGAAATTCATAGGAAGAGAGATGAGGCTGACGGTTCGTGCTTGAGGCTTGTGGTTTGTGGTTTGTCCCATCATTAGTTACTAGTTTGTCGAAGTGATAGATAAGTTATGGTCCAAATTTTATGAGGTCTCCCTGGTGTTCTAAATCTAATCAAGAAAGGGATTAAAGAAGGCACACTTTTGACTAAATTTTTATGGAATAGAGAGATGGTTCACACTAATCACAAGTGCACCTGAGTCACTTTCAATCCATAGATTGATAATTCCCTTGGGTTTCTCCATTTCCAAACCTAAGTCTAGTATTTGGCAAAGGAATTCAATTTAATACCTAAGACAAGTATTTGACAAGTGCACCTGAGTCACTTTCAATCCATAGATTGATAATTCCCTTGGGTTTCTCCATTTCCAAACCTAAGTCTAGTATTGGCAAAGGAATTCAATTTAATACCTAAGACAAGTATTTGACAAGTGCACCTGAGCCAGATCAATCTTGGTATCAGTCAATACTTATCAGATTGGATAGGATATATTTATCTCAATTTTTTTTATTAAAAAGTTGATGTTTTGAACCATTTTATCTTTATACCTTATCAATGGATCAGTATTGAATTAAACGATCCTTATTAATTCTATCCAATTTTTTAAACTATGGTTGCAAAAGCCTCGGAGCCCCAAAAGAAATTCTTGCTCTCCACTAATTTATTTTTATTTATTTATTTATTTTTAACTATGGGCTGAAGTGCTGAACAGCATTGGTAGGATTATTTCTATTTAACTATAGACTTCTAAAATAAGAACCCACTCAAAGCTGAACACTATATCAGGAACTGGTTGTGATGGGGTGCACAAAGTGATGAGTCTTATAATTGTTGGAATGGGTCAGTGGAAAGGTAGGTCCACCATGATTTAGGGGAATCTGTCTTCGGATTGGACAGGATCATTGATCGCAATCAGGATCGCGCGGTTCATATTAGACAGAAATATCTCTCATCGTTCATCAAATAAAAGCGATTTTTTTTTTTCGCCTTATTATCCTTCTTCGGTACTGATCCAATGAAGCCATATTAGCCAAGAATCAATATGGGACAAAGTTGATACCAATCCAAGTCAATCTGATTCCTCAAACCATGCTTCTCAACGAATAGACCCCACTTTGTTAATGGTCATCTGGATTCTAGACTAGGAATGAGAAAGGAGCGACAATGCAGCTTCTTAGATGCTAGGGTTTGTTGTTGAAGGCAACAAAATTGAGAACAATATAAATGATGTCAGACTCCGAACCCACACCAAGTGACCACCACTCATGTTGAACCATCTAAAGAACCCTCAAAACCAAAGTAACATTTGATGCCGAACCATTCAAGCCCCACGTGCCAAAGTTCATTCAATCGATTGATTTTTTTATTTTTTAATCCACCATACTTGTTTTGTAATTTATTTTCTTCTTTAATAGATTTAGATATTTTTTCCTTTAATTATGAAAAGAAAAGCCCTATAACATTTAATACATGACTTCTGAAATCTAACTCGACGATTGGTAACAATTCACACTCCAATGTTAACCCTAATCCCGTAACCCCTTTGATGAAACAACTGTTTTTGCTTATATAGGGTGTCAACTGGTTGGGCTCGATCCGGCCTAACCGGGCCTCACTATAGACAAACTTTGTTCTCCTTTTATTCTATAAACATTGTGTTCTACCGGTCTAGGGACTGTAGTTAGCCTTTTTCTTTATCAAAAAACACATTCTAGTCAGCTTTTTGCTTCTAGAAAAGCATGTTAATAATTGCAAACAACTAAGAAAAGTACAGGCCCTAGCACAGTTGTAACTAGGGGTATCAATCGGTCGGGCCGATTCGATTTCGATCGGACTTAATTGGGTTTGAAGACTTTCAAAGGCTATATCGTGTCCGCCCATTTAACTAATCGGGTTTAGTTATTGAGGGCATGGTACACTTTATATTTGGTCGGTCGGCCTCGGGCTATAATCGAGTTACCTTAATCGGGCTTTAGTTGGGCCTTAACTGGGCTACAGACATGTTTAATGTTAAACGAGCTTTAACCGGTTTTTAAACGGGCCCTCTTTAAAATGTGCTCTTATATTCCGGCCCACTCATGCAAGCCCAAAAAAATGAAAATAAATCAATAAATGATATCAAATATAACCATTATTTAAAATGTGAACATGTCTGTACTTTTTAGTTTTTATTCTTTAATTTGGGGGGTAAAATAGGTATTCTACAATCATTAAAGGGTCGGGCCAAGTCGGTGCACAATAGGCCGGTCTCGATCGGGCGTTATTCGGTCGGTCTCGGTCGGCGCCCGACGGTCCAAGTAGCAAAACCGAGACCTACCATTTATAAACGATCTGGGCCGGGCCGGTCCATAAACGGTCGGTCCTGATCGGTTTAGTCGGGTCAGGCCACGAATTGACACCCCTAGTTGTAACCCTCGATTGTCCCATGCAACAGATGCATTGAATGGCATAAGCAATGCCTTCGTAGTGCTAGCACTTTTCTCAATCTAAAGTTCTAAAAACGATTCAACCACATGAAACAAATATCTGAGATATATGTTCTTTTATCATCTTTGTGGTGTTTGGCCTTACCTGAAAAACGTGTGGACTGCATAAAGCACCAATAAAGGGATTAAATCGTCTGCAATTCCGATCTCGTATAATTCTGTAAAATACTATCTTCAAGGGGTGACATGTGTATTGATACTAATGCAATGGTCCAGATCTGGTACAACTAATAAAACTTTAAATCAGTGAAGAGTCATTTCAATCAGATCTGGACTATTGCATTGGTATCAATACACGTGTCACCCCCTGAAGGTGATATTTCACGGAATTGTACGAGATCGGAATTACAGACGATTTTTTTCCACCAATAAAGTTGATTTGGCCCATTCGGTGTGGAATTATTGTTTAACCAATGACAAAAGCTTGTTTTTTGCGTTATCATGTTCAGATTTAATGTGAGAAGAACAAGATGAGATAATCCTATTATTCTTCCTTCCTCTAGGCTTTACCATGATTTAGTAAGTAATGCTTCATTATGGGATATTTCCCTTCTCTCATTAGGTTGACTTGTATGTTTGCTTTGGAGGTTTGATTATTTTTGTTTGTATTGAGGTTTTATTTGTATTCTTGATAAATTTTCCATGCACCAAAAAAATAAAAAATAAAATCAATGATCCATCATGTTAAGAAATTCACAATTATTTCTAGGGTTTTAAGTAGGGGTGTCAATTCTTAAACCGAACCGGTAAAACCGGCCGGACAGAACCGATAACAACACGGATCGAACCGATAACAACACGGACCGAACCAAACCAAAGCCTTATTGGGTCAGTTCGGTTTGGAGTATTGCAACCCCAAAACCAAACTGAACTACACCGGAAACCGGATGAACCCGAAACCAAACCGAAACCGGCTCAAAACTCGGACCGAAACTGAAACCAAACCGGTAAGAAACCGAAACACTCCAAAATTCATTAAAAAAATTAAAATTTGCATAGTTTTGTAAACATTTGTATGGAAAGTCGAATCCAAACTGGACCAAAGACCAAAACCAACCCGGTTACAAATCGATTTAAGAAACCGAAGACAAACCGAAACCAAACCGCATCGAAACCGAAACCAAACCGAAACCGGAATTTCCTTATTGGTTCGGTTTCGGTTTCAACTTTCCCACACCGAAACCGACTCAACCCGGACCAAAACCAAGCCGGACCGACCTATTGACACCCCTAGTTTTAAGAATTGAATTGGATCAGTTGGCTGAGGCCAATCCTGATTCTTTTCAATCCGACTTAGCACAATCATGTAGGATGTTTGGTTGCAAGGGGAATTAAAGGGAAGGAAAGTGAAATTTTCATATTTAAAAAATAAATGTATATAATCATTACCCCATGTGACTATATCATTAATTTTAAATCATTTCATATTGGTTATAAAATTTCATTTTACTTTGGATCCAAAAAACCCTTTAATATAATATGTAAAGTAAAAAAAATTACATATAATATGTATCATTACTAAATATGGTTAAGAAAATTAAGTAGTTTATACAATTCCATTGGATCACATGGGGAACCCTGGGAGAGCAGGAGCTAGAGGAGTTCTTCGAGACTAACAGAGGAAATTGGTCTTTTCCTTCAAGCAATATTTGGGAATTCAGAAAAATTACTTTGCTGAATTCAGAAGCCTTCTTGAAGGCGTTTGTTATGCAATGACTCAGGAAGTGGCAAACTTATGGATAGAATCAGACTCTGTAGCAGTAGTGACAGTCATGCTCTACAAATCTATTCTTTAGTTTGCTCTCCAAGATTGGCTAGCTTTGCAACATTATCTCACCTCAATCTCTTGGAAGATAATTCACTGCTACAGGGATTATCTGGCCAAAAGTGCAGCGAAAAGTGGAGACTTAAGAATCATGGAGGCATTCCTTTCTAATGTAAATGATGAAATTATGGTTGATGGCTTATCTAAGCCTAGATTTAGATTCTATAGATAGTATTGGTGGACTCCTACTGATGGCAATGCCGAAGGTGGGGGTCCTTCTTTACTAAGTTGGCCCTTGTTGTTCTTCCTTTTATTTTTATTTCATTAATACAATTCTGACCTTTAGTAAAATAAAATAAAATAAAATAAAAAACCATTTCCTTTTTAAGTATGAAAATTTCACTTCCCTTCCCTTTAAATCCCCCTTGCAACCAAACAGAGCCGTATGGAAATACCCTAGATATATGGAATACACTAATTCTGAAGCAGTGAAACCCATTAAAGCATTCTAAGCCAATTTCAATCCAATCCAAGAACAATCTAGATTCCCTTTTTTTTTTTTTAAGTCGATCTGGTTATTTCCTTCTTCAAATTGAAACAACCACAACAACAACAACAACAAGGACTTATCCCAACTAAATGGGATCGGCTCTATGGATTCACGATGGACAAGTTTGCAAAATAAAAGCAAAGGAAAGAAAGGGAAATGAACAAAGCAACACCTCCGGGACATTCCACCTAAAAGCGATCAACAAGATCCTTACTGTGATACCCTACTTTTAAAATCCGATCTAATTACATGGTTGACCCGGTTTAACCATGCAGGACCCAAACCAGAGAAGGTTAAGGTAGGTTCCTTATGGACCATGATGGCAAGGGTGACTTTGAACACAAGTTGGCCAGACAAGTCCGAGTCAGTGCCAGAGGAGACAGGTGTACCCAAGCCGTGCACGTGCACATATCATAAGGCCATGTACGGGTAATGCTGGTATGTAGCCATATCCTAGAGTGCATACGTATAATATACCTTATATCGAGAGTCAAATTCCATCAAAAGCCCACTTGTTGGCCCATTTTCGGCCCTCAAGTGGGTGCATCCGCCCACCTGAGTGACCCACCCATGTGGTTACAAATTTTAGAAAGTATAAATAGCATTGTTGTGTTTTTCATTTTCTCATTTATTACATAAAGGAGTTTGGTGAGAAGAGTAAAGAGGAGAGAGAAAATAAGGGAAAAAGAGAACGGAGAAGAGGAAAGGGGAAGGAAGAGGAAGAAGAAAGGGATTTAAGGGGCACCAAGGTTCGAACTTTCCATTCCGATGCCAGAAGAGTGATCCCCAACACGAGATCTACGATTGGAGGTGAGCAAAGGCTATGTTTCTTAAACTTTCACCAAACCCAAGTAAAACCCTTGATTTGGGAAGAGTTCCTTGAGATCTTGTAAATCCCCCTTTAGATGATGAATCTAAGGTTTAATAGATAGTCTATGTGTTGATTTTGAAGGATTTAAAGAAGTGTTTGCAAGGTTGGAGAAGCATTGGTGATTCTTGAGCAAGGAAGTGATTTTTGGGGTTTTGATAGAGTTCTTGAGCAAAGAAGGTTAGATGGCTTCCCAATCCTTAAATCTAACTTAGATATAGGTTAGAATCATCTTATAAAACCTTGAATGTATGGAAAATGTGATTGAAAAAGTTCCATTTGATTCCTCAAAGGTTGGGGGAAAGTTTCAGCGAAAAATGCATTTTTTCACCCTCTCAGGTGGGCCGATCGGTGGGCCGAGCTGCCCGTCGGTCATGATCGGTGGGCCGATCGGTGGGCTGACCTGCCCGTCGGTCATGATCGGCCCTCAGCCCGGACCGACGGGTCGACCTGCCCACCGTTCATAACCGGTGAGTCGACTGGTGGGCCGACCCACCCACCTGAGATGACCGGTGGGCCGTGACAGGTGGGCTGTGTGACCCACCCGAGAGGCTCCCAATGTGATTTTTGTGTCCGAATGGACCCAAAACGGGCGTGCAACCTTCTTTTATGATTCTTAACATGATTTTATCATCAAATATTGTTAGTTTTGACTCCAAAGTGGTGAAATGCTAACCCCATTCACTTATGATAAGTTCACCAAAATTTACGTTTCTCATGCCGGATCTCACCCGTACCGGGCGTGAGTCCTTGTACACAACAAGTAAGTGGGGAGAGGACGTTTGGCTTTATTTTAAGGCTTATTGTGCATCATTCAATTGTATCTAGATTAGCCATGTCATCATGCAAACTATGTGTAGCTTAGTCGTCTTTATATGATTATGACATGCGTGTGGTGTTTTACTTTCTCAATGCTAAATGATTGATGTGCTTATGTGATGAATGATAGAATCATTGTGCATGATGCATTATTAGACTAGATGCCATAGTCAACTTGGAAACGAGTGCATTGGTGGCCTGTGGAATAGAACGCGGTGGCAATATGCAGTCGTACTATGTCATATAGGAGCATGCGGTTTAGGATTATCATCTTCCCATGCTACGACCCTTCCCAACAGGGGTTGAGGTGTTGGGTTACTGATGAACACATTTATGTGTGAAATCTAAGATAGTAAAACATGCATTTTACATATTTAGAATGGAGCTACCTTGGGTTTTACTCTCTTTTTGCAGGTTTAATATTTTCAAGGCCTTAAGGATTATCAGGCGCTATATCTTCAATTTTACACATAAAGAGGTCCTATTTCTTTCCATGGTTGCGAAGAGGACGAAATTATGAGCAAGATGGATGTGTTCAATTAAAAGTACACATTCGTTTGGTCACCCGTACAAATGATTATTCTTTTCAGGCCAGAAAAAGAATAATGGATCAGAACTGAACCGAGATGCAGAACCAGCCCGTTTGTAATTGTCTCAGAGGTACAAGGAATACTCCAAATGCCAACAAGGATAGATGGACCACATCCTTAAGTGATTGAAGATTTGTTTTTGGTAACAACAACTACCTAGTGTAGTTGGTGAGCTATGGTGTGTAAAATTCCCTTGTTCACCAAGAGGTCTCAAATTCGAATCTCATGGTTGTTTTTTTAGAGAATTTGTTGAAGATTTCCTGTTTTTCATTCACTTAAAGCACTAAGGTCATGGAGGGGATTTCCACATCAAATTAGAAGCAAAGAAAATCGTGGAGAAGAGAAGAAAAAAAAAAGGAAAGAGAAAAAAAGGGGAGAAATAAAGATTGTCCAAATCTTCTCTCTCCTCCACATCATCACCCACCAAAAGATTGTCCAAATCACATAAAGCAAGAAGAAAATCGTCCCTTGGAGGGAGAAAAAGAAGAAAAATAAATTAGAAAAAAAAGGAAAGAAAATAAGCAAACAAATTATAGGAATTTTCTCAAAGTTTATTTCTCTCTTCTCTCTCCTCCACCTTAGCACTTTTGGTCGTCTCAAAAGATCTCACAATCAATTGTGGGTTTCTCTCTTTTAGGAAAGAGAAAATTGTTACCCTACCTCCCCATTCCCTATAAATACAACTCATGTAAAAGGAGGAGAGACAATTCATTCTTCTTCTAGTTTTTTTTAGTTGCTCTCTCTTTCTCTTGCTCTCTCTTTAGTTTTAGTTCTTCTTTATCTTTTCTTTAATCACTTTTGTAATAGCTTTTTTTCATTTCAATTAATGTAAGCACTCTTTTATTTTTATTTAGCCCTTTTATGTTTATGATTTATGCAATTGAGTTGTAATTTTTTAAGTTATAGTTCTAAGCTTAGATCTAGGTGACAAGATCACAAGCCGTGAAGCAATTTTTTTTTTTCAAGATTTGTTTTCTCTAATACTAGAAATTTCAAATTTGGTTTATTCCAGATCTGGTTTTTAGTACTGGTAGTATCTCAAATCGATCAAGTTTTCAGTTCAAGGGTTGAAGTTCAAGTAAGTAGGCTCCTTCAGTAGTCTTCTTTCCCCCCTCTCATTCCCTCTTCTGACTACACTTTCTTTCTTAATTTAGGATTTTAATTTCAGTCGTTACATTATTGCTATCCCTTTCCCCCAAGGTTCATGGCTAGTGTATGTGTTGGCTTTGCCCCTCCTAGCCATAGAACCATCAATT
>NW_024868285.1:128946-179578 GCF_013358625.1 Macadamia integrifolia
TTTCCTAAGGCCTGACTAGACTCTTTCTGTAATAATTTCTTCAAATTTGACTTCTAGCCAGGAAGAGGAGTTACTTAAAGTGTTAAAAGATAATAAGGAAGCCCTTCCATTGTGCAACATCATATAAATCTTATGGAGGATTCCAAACCATCCACGGAACCCCAAAGAAGAGCTAACCTAGTGATGATGGAAGCCATTAAGAAAGAGATCCTAAAGTGCTTGGATCATGGAATAATTTATCCTATTTCTGACAGCCAATGGGTAAGCCCAGTTCACGTAGTGCCTAAGAAGTCTAGTGTGATTGTAGTTCCTAATGCCAATACTGAGTTGATCCCTACCCGTGTCCAAACAGGATGGCGTGTGTGCATTGACTATAGGAAACTTAATATGGCAACCTGGAAGGACCACTTCCCATTGCCATTCATTAATCAGATGTTAGAGAGGTTAGTTGGACATGAATATTATTGTTTTCTTGATGGATATTCTGGCTATAACCAAATCCCAATTGCTTTAGAGGACCAACATAAGACCACTTTTACATGCCGATATGGAACATTTGCTTACAGGTGTATGCCCTTTGGGCTTTGCAATGCCCCTGCTACTTTCTAACGATGCATGATGAGCATTTTTTCTGACATAGTCGAAATATTCTTAGAAGTATTTATGGATGACTTTTCAATTCATGGGAATTCCTATTCTGAATGTCTTCATCATCTTTCCCTAGTTTTGAAAAGGTGCATATCTAAGAATTTGATTTTGAATTGGGAGAAATGCCATTTTATGGTTAAATCTGGTATTGTTTTAGGCCATGTAATATCTAAGGAGGGAATTAAGGTAGACAGAGCCAAAGTGGATTTAATTGATAATTTACCACCTCCTCAATCTGTTAAGGATGTTCGGTCTTTTCTAGGGCATGCAGGCTTCCACAGAAGGTTTATTAAGAACTTTAGTCAGTTAGCCCGACCTCTCACCTCATTACTTGCCAAAGATCAAATTTTTGAGCTTTCCAAAGAGTGCCTAGAATCCTTCAAGCAACTTAAGAAGGAGTTGACCAATGCACCCATTGTTCAACCACCTGTTTGGACTGAACCTTTTGAATTGATCTGTGATGCTTCGGATTTTGCCATAGGAGCAGTTTTAGGTCAAAGGATTAATAAGTTACCCACTGTCATTTACTATGCTAGTAGGACCTTAAATGATGCACAACTCAATTATACAACCACTGAAAAAGAATTTTTAGCTTTTGTGTTTGCATTAGAAAAGTTTCGGTCTTACTTAGTTGGTTCACATGTGGTGGTGTATACTGATCATTCTACCCTCAGATACCTAGTTCAGAAGAAGGATGCCAAAGCCCGTCTCATTAGGTGGGTTTTACTTTTGCAAGAGTTTGATTTAGAAATTAGGGATAAGAAAGGAGTTGAAAACCTAGTTGCAGACCATTTATCCCGGCTTCCCAATTCCTTGACTGTTGATTCTCCAGTCAACGAGAACTTTCCAGATGAACAATTATTTGCAATGTCCAGTGAACCATGGTTTGCCGAAATTGTCAACTTCTTAGTTTCAAGTGTGACTCCGGATCACTGGTCCACTCAAGATAAGTATAGGTTTCATTCCCAAGTTAAGCACTTTTTCTGGGATGATCCTTATTTGTTTAAGATATGTCCAGATCAGATTATCCGACGATGTGTTCCTGATCATGAGCAACATTCATTCTCTCTTTTTGTCATGATCATGCATGTGGTGGACACTTTGGACCTAAGAAGACTGCCGCAAAGGTTCTCCAATGCGGATTTTATTGGCCCACTCTTTTTAGAGATGCTTTTGATTTTTCTAAGGCTTGCCCTGCCTGCCAGTCTTTTGGCCGTATCAATAAAAGGAACATGATGCCCCTCAACCCTATTTTGGTAGTTGAGATCTTTGATGTATGGGGCATCGATTTTATGGGACCATTCCCTAATTCCTTTGGGAATTTGTACATACTTTTGGCCGTTGATTATGTTTCTAAATGGATAGAGGCCATACCTTGTAATCGGCCTTTTGATGCCCTAATGAAAAAGTATGAGATCACCCATAAGTTATCTACCCTTATCACCCCCAAACTAGTGGCCAAGTGGAGGTGTCTAATAGGCAGATCAAACAAATCTTAGAGAAAATTGGTTTTACTCTCTTTTTGTAGGTTTTATATTTTCAAGGCCTTAAGGATTATCGGGGCGCTATATCTTCAATTTTACACGTAAAGAGGTCCTATTTCTTTCCATGGTTGTGAAGAGAAAGAAATTCTGAGCAAGATGGACATATTCAATTAAAAGTACACATTCGTTTGGTCACTCGTACAAATGATTATTCTTTTCAGGTCAGAAAAAGAACAATGGATCAGAACTGAACCGATATGCAGAACCAGCCCGTTTGCAATTGTCTCAGAGGTACAAGGAATACTCCAAATGCCAACAAAGATCGATGGACCACATCCTTAAGTGATTGAAGATTTGTTTTTGGTAACAACAACTACCTAGTGTAGTTGGTGAGCTATGATGTGAAAAATTCCCTTGCTCACCAAGAGGTCTTAAGTTCGAATCTCATGGTTGTTTTTTTAAAAAATTTGTTGAAGATTTCCTGCTTTTCATTCACTTAAAGCACTAAGGTCATGGAGGAGATTTCCACATCAAATTAGAAGCAAAGAAAATCGTGGAGAAGAGAAGAAAAAAAAAGGAAAGAGAAAAAAAGGGGAGAAATAAAGATTGTCCAAATCTTCTCTCTCCTCCACATCATCACCCACCAAAAGATTGTCGAAATCACATAAAGCAAGAAGAAAATCGTTCCTTGGAGGGAGAAAAATAAGAGAAATAAATTAGAAAAAAAAGGAAAGAAAATAAGCAAACAAATTATAGGAAATTTCTCAAAATTTATTTCTCTATTCTCTCTCCTCCACCTTAGCACTTTTGGTCTCAAAAGATCTCACAACCAATTGTGGGTTTCTCTCTTTTAGGAAAGAGAAATTTGTTACCCTACCTCCCCATTCCCTATAAATACTTCTCATGTAAGAGGAGGGGAGACGATTCATTCTTCTTCTAGTTTTTTTTTAGTTGCTCTCTCTTTGGTTTTAGTTCTTCTTTATCTTTTCTTCAATTATTTTTGTAATAGTTTTTTTTTATTTCAATTAATGCAAGCATTCTTTTGTTTTTATTCAGCCCTTTTATGTTTATGATTTATGCAATTGAGTTGTAATTTTTTAAGTTATAGTTCTAGGCTTAGATCTAGGTGACAAGATCACGAGCCGTGGAGCAATTTTTTTTTTTCAAGTTCAAGCATTGATTCAAGTAAGTAGGCTCCTTCAGTAGTCTTCTCTCCCCCCCTCTCATTCCTTATTCTAACTACCCTTTCTTTCTTAATTTAGGATTTTTATTTTCAGTCGTTACATTATTGCTATCCCTCTCCCCCAAGGTTCATGGCTAGTGTATGTGTTGGCTTTGCCTCTCTTAGCCATAGAACCATCAATTTATTACTTTTATTTTAATTGTCTCTCTTCCCTAAAGCCAAGTAGAGTAACCCTTGTCAGAGTGACTCTCTGGTCAAGTAGGGAAGCTCATATTATGATGCATCCCTCGGGCTAAGTAGAGAAACCTACTTGTGAGTCTCTCTCTAGCTTTATCCCCTTTCTTTTACTTTATTTTTATTTCAGCATTTTTTTTCCTTTATTTATTTATTTTTTAAATTGCGTGGGTTGTTTATTTTCAGTTATTTATTTATTTAATTTTAATTGCATGGCTTGCGTCTTTAAATTCTTAGATGACGAATGGTTAGGATGTTATTTTAGATACATAAGATTAGGACGGTAATTAGAATTAGATCACAACTATTAATCGGTTCACTTTCGCATTATTAAAAGAGATAAAAAAATAAACTGGCTGCTCTCCCAGTGTTCGACCAGTAGCTACACTGATCCGTACGCTTGCGGTTACATTTTAAATCTCAAATAGTTACCACTTGGGGGAAAACAGTGGTCGTGGTTGTCGGGTCACTGTGGCAGTTAGACATACGCCCGGCTGGTCATTAGGATAGTCGGCAACCTCAGTGGTGTATTCAAGAGGGCCAATCGTACTGCTTTTAAATTGCTGGAGTCAGCACCTTTACTTTCTGTCATTTACTTTTATGTTGAGAGCCGGTGGTCGGCATGCTTTACTTTTTTGAGTACTCAAGGTGGGCCTTCTCCGACAGCCTTATGGGCGTATCGCGGGATGGAGTTCGCAGCTTGTACCCAGAGTATATGCGCACTATGGTTGTAATAGCACTAAACCCAAGACTTAGAAATGTTGTTTAGGTGGATGTGATTTAAAATGAATTGCATAGCATATAGTGTATATGGTTTTGATTGTTGTGTGGATTGTTGTGTGGTCTTTCTTTTCACTTACTGAGCTAGTGAGCTCATCCCATGTGCGCACCCTTTTAGATGATTTTGCAGGTCACCAGCCTGAAGATCAAGGGTCGGGCCCCACAGTTGAGTTTTCCGATGAGGATTGGTGGGTCCCCGAGGAGTATGAGCACGGTACGGATTGCTCTTGCTAGGGCTGTGCTGCGGGACTGCAATATTGACGCCGTACAGGGTGTTACTTTTTGATTCTTTTGATGACCACTTTTTGTGTACTTGATACGTGAATTGTTATTCTTTTTGTGTAAATATCATGCCTGCGGGCCCACATGTATTTATCTATATACTATAATTTGGGTATCAAGTATATTGGGGGTATTTACGGTAAATTAAGTCTTCCGTTAAACTTTTGAACGTTTATCTTAGTTGTGTGTATGATGTGATTGGGTACTGTATCAGATGATCCTGACAGGTTTGGGTTAACCAGAGTTAACCCGGTCACCGGTCCAGTTCTATGTGAACGAGGTGTGACAACGGTGGTATCAGAGCGTGATGCTCTGTCCACTCACAGCATACCATTTAGACCCCATAGAATCTATAAGAGGAAAGGGGATTGGGTAAATGTAAAAATTTTAAAGAATTAAAAGCCAAAAAAAAATAATAATAATGGTTGCATTTAGTTAATGCATTTCATGGCATGCGTTAGAGAAGGTTTACTTGGAATAAATAAAAGATTAGTTATTTGATTCCATAACCCATCGAGTACGTATTTAACGAAATTTCGGCAGCATAACAACGCTAAAACAAGATTTCCCAAATTTTTCACACATGCGCACCTGATAGACAACATATATATATATATATACCAATAAGCATAATCGTTAAAGGCAAACCAATGATGCTACAACCAAATTACAATAAACTATCAAGCATACAAAACTAACCACAAGTCACCAACAAAACATAACACCCCACAAGCAAGTCCAATTACAGAGAAAAGTAGAAAAAAAAAAATATAATAATATAAGCAACATAGAGACAAGTGAAAAGCTGATGAAGAAGGGCGACCTAAGTCCTCAGAGACCTCGTCATCGTCTAACTCTACTATTTCATCCCTCCTAGGCCTCGATCTAACATTGAGCCGACGGTCGTAGTAATCAAACCTTGAGTTCACTAGTTGTACATCCCTCCGAAGTCGGGAAAAATCCACTGAAATAGCGTTAGCCGTCGTGTCCAAATCCTCGTCCAATCTTAGGAAGGAACTCTCTAATGTGGCCTGCCTTTCTAAGATGTTTTCCTCTCTGGTAGCACTCTCATCTAGTCTTCTCAGGAGCTGATCTTGCCCATCTTTCAAGGCCCTCATAGTAGCCATCATATTCTCAAAGTCAAAAGCACCACTCTCAAGTGGTGGGGCTCTATGTTGTGGGCCTGCAGCCCTCGTAAAGCTAGGATCAACATCTCTCGAATCAAGAGGCTCCTCCTTGAGGATGTCCTTGTCCAGAAAGTCCTCTTCCTCGAACTGAGGGACATAATCCTCATCCTCCTCACTAGTTCCCTCCTCTATGGGAACATCCTCCCTATGGACATTCCTCCTGTCCCTGCCTCTTTGAGCTCCTGCTCTCTGAGGTACGTCCATAAGAGCTTGGAGACCCATCCTCAGTAGGTTTCCCCTGTCAAATTTGTCCGCTGGAGTCTTTCCCTCCTCACCACTCAAATCCACCCCAAAGAACTCAAAGATCCTGGTGAGGATCCTACCATATGGGAAACCTTCATCCTTGAGGTGTGAGGTATAATGCTCCATAGTCTTAAGTATGATGTAGGGCAAGCATAAGTGCTCGGCACCTCCCTCCAAGGCCTTATAGATGCAGAAGGCTATGTAGGCCACCATGAAGCCTACTTGGTTCCGGTGACCTCCTCTAGAGAGTAAATTAAACTGAACCAAGTGAGAAAATACACGAACCTCTGGGTAAAATGTCATCTCGGAATCCGGACGCTCCTTGCTACCACAAATGGTCTCGTAAATGTGGTCCTGCGTCTCTGAACTTAAGGAAGGGCCCACGGGCTTACTCTTCGGGGGACTATAGAATTGATGCCCAACTGACGACATGTCTAGAATACTAGCAAGGGTGTCCACAGTCAAGTGAATGTTCACCCCCTTCACCATGCTAGTGATTGAATACTCTCCATACTGGTAAGAGACCTCCAAGTTGCAGTAGAATCTTCGAACCAGTTGTTCATAACATGGATGATCTATATTAAGGATAGACTATCAACCCAGTGCAGTAAATCTCTCATGAAGTTGAATCTTGTGGAAATCACCGATTACCACGGTCTTCTCCATCATCACAGACCTCTTTAGAAAGGCCTACCAGTTAGTTGCCACCTCCAAACTTCGGAAGAGTCCCTCATCATAGTCTGAAGGATCGATAGGGGCATGTCCTTGTCGCCTCGTGCAAAGGGCTAGGGAACTAGTCCCTGCACTTTTCCGCTTAGAAGTTGTGGCCCTACGTCGAGTGGAAGAGGATGCGGGTTCCTTGCCCTTGCGAGAAGACATCCTAGTAAGAAAAGAGAAGGGATGATGATAAGTAAGGATGTTGCATAACAAAGGAAGCAAAAAGGGTGGTAAGCAAGCATATGTAAATGCACCTAAATACATAATGTGGATTATTATAGAAAGGGAAGTGGTTAAACCATGGGAAAATGAAGAGGAGGAAGCCCCCAAAACATGATATCCACTAGCACATTGCAAAATAGGAATGTAACAAAGGCGTATAAAGCATGGCAAGTGAGAAATGATGGAAAACCCCAAATCTCAATGTGCAAGTGCAAGTTCAATCTAAGAAAATGAAAAGTCTCACAATAGTGCAAGGCTTGAAGCTTACATGTCTATGAATGAAATGCCAACCATTACACAATCTAGATTATGCAAAGAAATCTTCTATTATGACATTGAGGTGTAAGGAATGAAAGAGAATTAAGTTGTCTACAAGTATGAAATGATGTGAAGAGAATCATAGAAACCCATAATTTTTTTTTCAAGAAACCCAACACAAAAGAGATGGGTTTTCATGGAAAAGAGATGGATTTTCATGAGAAAGAGATGGGATTTCAAGCATATACGAATTTCCATGATCTCTCCAACATCATAAGTGCAAATCAAAGATGAGAAATTTCATTTGAGTTGTTAGTTGGGGAGAAAATGGTAGAGATAGAAGAAAATCCCAAATTGGAAAAATTAGGGCATGGTTTGAGGTTTTTCTCTCATAGATTTGATGGTAAAACCCAAAATTATGAATGAAGCACAAAGAGAGTATCATATTCTCATGGAATGACTATTTTATGGAAGAAAACATGAAAAAGATCAAGCTTTGGGAGTATAAATGGATTCAAACTCCAAAATACATGTTCTAAGAAGGGAAAGGGAGAAGAGACTTACTTGAGACTGAAAGGAGCTTGGATCTTCCAAAAATCCGGGAATCGTTGAGTGAGATCACGAGTGGACACGCCAAGAACCTCCCCAAAACAAGCCAAGAGAAGAAATGGAAAAAAAAAAAGAGGAAACAGGGGCTTAAAAGCCCTGTTCCTCTTTCGCCTCGATTCGGACCGGCAGGCCTACCCGAGCTGTCGACCGGTGGGCAGCCCGCCGATTGGAAGAAAACACACAAAAAAAAGGGGAGGTGTGTGGCTAGCACCATATAGTCGAGTGGGACCATTGTCCTACTTGTTGAAGCTAGCACCACATTTTCGGGATTAAGTTGTGGCTAGTTGCAAGACATCATACACTATAATACCCCGTGTGTGGGCATATGATTATGTGCCGATGTAAATTCTAAAGTGCTTAACCAATGTTTATGTATGATATGTTCCAGGTGCAAAGACATGATGATACATACTAGATCCGGTAACAATGCACGAGGTACCTCACGTGGTCCTCGCCTGGTCGGTCGACCACCAAATCCTAGAAGGTCCCACTTTGTGGGACAAACCCCACTCCCACAACCTCAAGAAACCTTTGATCAGGGTGTGGCACAAAGGGACCCACCTGTGACTACTCTTCCGGATCCTCCACCGGTCATCACTCCGGTTGATGGTGCAACCATAATCCAGCAGTCACAACAAGCCTTCTAGCAACAAATGCTTCAGCAGCAGCAAGCATTTATGGTTGCTATACGCAACAGTTAGACCTTTCTCAACCTGGTCAACATCCCCGGATACTTCACAAGACCCACCTGTAGGGTCTGGTATGGGGCCACAAGCTGGAGTTACACCTCCAATTCAGCCACTCGGCACTCCTCCGTATATGGTGCCCCCTCCATACCCTTACTATACGGCGTATGCACCCAATTACCCCCCGACGAATAATACGTCAAGGGTAGTGGAATCCTTCAAGAGGAATTTGCCACCTGTATTCTTTAAAGTGGGAAGTGATCCTCTAGAGCCAGACCAGTGGATCCAAGAGCTGGAAAAGATATTTGAGGTGATTGAGTGCACTGAGACACAGAAGCTTATTTGTGCGGGGTTGCAACTCAAGAACAAAGCCAACTCTTGGTGGCAAGCCTCTAAGCCTATATTGTTGGCTATACATCCGAAACCCACATGGGAGCAGTTCAAGGAGTTGTTTTTGGCCAACCATTACCCTCGTAGCTTCAGAGACCGTAAAGAGACGGAATTCATGCAAGGGAATAAGACTATTCTTGAGTATCAGTAGTAGTTTGAAAGCTTGTTCCATTTTGCCCCTAGGCATATGAGGTCAGCTGAAGAAAAGACTATAAGATTTTTTAAGGGATTAAAGGCATCTATTGGGTCAGTGCTCGAAGTCTTAGATTTGACAGATTATGGCCAGATTGTGCAAAAGGCTAAGACCATGGAAGATAAGCAGAAGGGACAATAGTCCCTCACACCTGGATTGTGGAGGAGAACTAATCCATTTCCGGACATGGGCAACTCATCCAAGGTATACCGTGGATCGTATAGTTCTGGGTCTACATACAGACAACCCTATAGCCCATCTGACTACCTTCCTCGACCAGCTGGTGGTCCGGGCTCTACATCTTTTTGCCCAAACACTAGTATGGTGCCTACAGTCACAAGGCCACCTCATCCCCCGTCTACGTCAAGTCAAGTACAAAGGGGCCCTGCCCTAGTCCTGGCATCACAGATCCGTTGCTTTAATTGCCATTCCTATGGGCACTATTGATGAGCACATTTATGTGTGAAATCTAGGGTAGTAAAACATGCATTTTACATATTTAGAATGGAGCTACCTTGGGTTTTACTCTCTTTTTGCAGGTTTTATATTTTCAAGGCCTTAAGGACTATCGGGAGCTATATCTTCAATTTTACACATAAAGAGGTCCTATTTCTTTCCATGGTTGCGAAGAGGACGAAATTCTGAGCAAGATGGACGTGTTCAATTAAAAGTACACATTCGTTTGGTCACCCGTACAAATGATTATTCTTTTTCGGGTCAGAAAAAGAATAATGGATCAGAACTGAACCGAGATGCAGAATCAGCCCGTTTGCAATTGTCCCAGAGGTACAAGGAATACTCCAAATGCCAACAAGGATCGATGGACCACATCTTTAAGTGATTAAAGATTTGTTTTTGGTAACAACAACTACCTAGCTTAGTTGGTGAGCTATGGTGTACAAAATTCTCTTGCTCACCAAGAGGTCTCAAGTTCGAATCTTATGGTTATTTTTTTTAGAAGATTTTGTTGAAGATTTCCTGCTTTTCACTCACTTAAAGCACTAAGGGCATGGAGGGGATTTCCACATCAAGTTAGAAGCAAGAAAAATCGTGGAAGCAAGAAGAGAAGAAAAAGAAAAAAAAAAAGAAAGGAAAGCAAAATCGTGGAAGCAAGAAGAGAAGAAAAAAAAGGAAAGAGAAAAAAAGGGGAGAACAAAAAATTGTCCAAATCTTCTCTCTCCTCCACATCGTCACCAAAGATTGTCCAAATCACACAAAGGAAGAAAAAAAAAATCGTCCCTAGGAGAGAGAAAAAAAGAAGAAAAATAAATTAGAAAAAAAAGGAAAGAAAATAAGCAAAAAGTTTTAGGAAATTTCTCAAAATTTATTTCTCTCTTCTCTCTCTCTCCATCTTAGCACTTTTGGACTCAAAAGATCTCACAATCAATTGTGGGTTTCTCTCTTTTAGGAAAGAGAAAATTGTTACCCTACCTCTCCATTCCCTATAAATACAACTCATGTAAGAGGAGGAGACACAATTCATTCTTTTTCTAGTTTTTTTTTAGTTGCTCTCTCTCTCCCTCTCTCACTCTTTGGTTTTAGTTCTTCTCTATTTTTGCTTNATAAGAGTGTGAAATTCGTTAATCTATACATGGGTTTCATAATGGTCCAATACGGTGATCGGGATCATACAAATGGGGGTTTAGAGTCACCACCTAGGGTTATGGGCCTAGGACCTTGGGGTGGGCCCAATTCTTGATAAAGGGGTCCAAAATTTGGTATGGTCTAGAGATTTAGGGTAAGTGTCAGGTTATAAAATTGAGAAGGTATTAGGCACCCAATCTACCCGGTTCAACCAGTCTTCCTACTAGATGCTTAAGAATGAACATTTTCCACAGTTATTACTATTCCACATGTATGGATAAGCTATCATATGAAATACAATGACTGAATTTAAACTACTATATACACTAAAGCAAGGTCTATATAAAGTCTACATGACGACAAGTTGGTTGAGAAATTGTACCTGAACTTAACCCCTGTTTTGGGTCAAGGGGGTGGGCCCCTAATTAGTACTAGCTTGGACTATCTTTCGTGTTCTCTTTGCTTAGGGGAAGATGGTCTTGATCTCCAACTTCCTTTCTTGAGAGACATTAACTGTGATGGTATTCAGATAGGGGTCCAACTAGGAACGATTACTTTTGGATTTCGATTCGGACAGAGCTTCAGCTAGAGAAGGCTATTTTTGGATTTGGATTCGGACAGAGCTTTGGCTAGGGAAGGCTATTTCTGGGCTTAGGATGGGGTGGCACTCTAGCAAAGCTTTCGCTGGGGATAGGCGAAGGGAGTGTTAGGCTAAAGTGGCACTCCAGTAGAGCTTCTGTTGGGGATAGGCTAGGGGAGGGCTAGGCTGAGGTGGCATTTCAATAAAGCTACCACTGGGAATGGCTATGTTTGGAAAGATTCTAGGGGCACTGGAACAGAGCTTCCACTAGGAACTGCTATTTTTGGAAATAAATGGATTGACCTAAAAATGCATTGAAGATCCCCAAAGCCCTGAAGAACACTTTGAAGATCCGAACAGAACTTCGGATCTTAACAAAAATCTCCTTTTAGACCTGAAGAACCTCAAGGGGGGAGGGATTTCTATTTCTGGTAAAAGCCAAGAACACTCAAAGGGGGGAGGGTAAGAACATACTATTTCTGAAAAGCAACTGGATTGGGCTAAAAACTTGGATTGAAGATCTTCAAAGTCCCGAAGAACACTTCGAAGATCGCTCCGAATACCCAAAGAAAATCAAAAGGGGGAGGGGAGGAGGAAAGAGGGCTTCACTACTATGGACTGAGGTGGGGTTGTTTGGTGTGTAAAATCCAAAGCATGGGGTATTTATAGGATTTTTGGGCCAATGGGAAGGATAGAGAATTTTTAACCAACGGACAAAAGAGGGATTTTGGACTAAAGTGGGTGAAGAAGGCTTTTATCCAATGGGTAAAAGGGGTTCTTGGACTAAAATGGGTGAAGAGGGCTTTTATCCAAAGGGTAAAAGGGTTTTTTTTAGGAGAGAGAATTCTTAACCAAAAAGTGGGTGGGTTTTGGTCTCAAGTGGGTGGAGAGGAAATCTCTTCACCCACCGAGCCAGTGGAATACAAATCTCGGCCATTGATGGTAGCGCACAAGATTGGGCCGAAGTGCACGGCGTAAGGCTAGCACGGGAGGGCAGGTAATGTGTACAAGGTGAGTGAGCAATGGCATGGGTGTGCGGCACATGGCACGGGTGTGCGGCACATGGCACGTGGGTAGTGGCATAGGTGTGCTGGCAGTGGCATTGGTGTGCGGCACATGGCACGTGGGAAGTGGCATGGGATGGGCAGCAGTAGGCATAGGAGCAGGCTGCAACTAGCCAGGGCTCTGGTAGCAGCCTATAGGGGTGTTGACAGCTACCAATGGTGCAGGTAGTCGTGTTGGGGCACAGGCTAGGTCAACGGGGGCATCGGCTGCGTCATGTGGGGGCACGGGCTATGTCATGGGGGCATGGGCTAGGTCAGTAGGGGCACACACGCGAGGGGCTATACGGGCTGGCCTACTAGCCAACGCGTGCAGCACTCGTGTGAGTAGGGATGGCTGGGCAACAAGCATGGGTAGTAGGCACCTGCTAGGCAGTAGCCACTGCGTATCATGCATACGGGCTGGCCTGCTGGCTAGCATGTGCAGCATGCATGTGGGCTGGCCTGCTGGCCAGTGCATATAACGCGCGTGAGATCATGAATTTTTTCAATGATGATCATAGGAGATCCAACGGTCCAATTTTGACGTGCTATATATCATCAAAATCGTATTTTTAAGCACTATCCTTTTATATGGTCATCTTGACCAAATTACTTTGTATATAAAAAGTTAAAATTGGACCCTTTTCTCTCCCGTGTGAGGCTTCCATGGTTTTCAGGTTGGGGATGAATTTGGGGTATTTAGGTAGGTAAGGGATGAATTTTGGGGTATTTGGGTAGGTAGGAGATTTTTCCAGGTTTCTAACAAGCTTGCCAGTGTACGCGGCATAAGTACTGGAAATTGTTATTTTTCAAGGATGATTGTGGGAGATTCGATGGTCTAATTTTGACGTGCCATATATTGTCAGAAATATATTTCTGATCACTATCCATCTGTATGGTCCTCTTGACAAGATTCCTTCGTATATAAAAAGTCAAAATTGGACCCTCTTCTCTCCAGTGTGGGGTTTCCAGGGTTTTCAGGTAGTGGAATGTTTTTGGGTTTTCTTAGTTCATCATCTCTGTTGATCAGAAGTCAGAAGTCGTGTCCAAGATCCACATTTCATCATAGCCAGATGAGGGTGACAAAATTGGGTGTCTACACATGAGCAGGGTTTGGGCACTCATGGCAAGGTGTGGGTGCTTGCATGGGCAGGGTTTGAGCACTCAAGGCAAGGTGGAGTACTCATATGGGTGGGGTTTGGGCACTCATGGCAAGCAAGGTGTGGGTGCTTTCATGGGCGGGGTTTGGGCACTTAAGGTGTAATTTCTTGGAATAATTACGGGAGATCCGATGGTTTGATTTTTATGTACCATATATCATTGGAATCGAGATTCTGAGCACTATCCATCTATATGGTCACTTTAGATCAGATTCCTTCGTATATAAAGAGTCATAATTGGACCCTTCTTTTCTCTCGCACGGGATTTCTGGGAATTTGGGCGAGTATGGAATGTTTCTGGGTTAGGTTACCTCAGTCAATTGTCATCTTTGTCGATCGGAAGTTAGAGATTGTGTCTAGGATCCATAAGTTATCATAGTTGATGGAGGGTGAGAAAATTGGGTGTCTATAGAATGCCCCTCTTTGGCCGAGGCCTGTGCCAACAGCCGAAGGGCAAAGAAAAGAATGACCACATTTTGTCACCCGGATCATATACTGCCATCATCTTGCTCATCAATGATAGAGTTGAAAATGCAACAGGTACTATCTCTTAACTACTTTAAAATTTAGGATCTTACCTGAGCCACCAATTGCAAGAAAGAAATTTGAACCCTTTCAATCCTGTTAGAAAATGTTGAACCATCGTTTTACTGAGATTTAAACCCTCCCTACAGAAGATGTTAATACTTGAAACTATTCTTGGGTCATCGTTTGCAAAGATTTGAGCCCTCCCTACGGATGATGTTAGTGCTTGGAACTGTTCTTCCTAGGCTAGGCTTCCTTCCGCCCGTCCATGGAATTGACCAATGAGATCAGGCCACTTGGGGCCGATTCAAAACGATTGGGCTGCTTAGGGTTGATTTGATGAGATTGGGCCAACTGGGGCCGGTTAAATGAAATTGGGCTACCTGGGGCCAGTTCAATGAGATTGGGCCGCCTGGGGCCAGTTCAATGAAATTGGGCCGCCTGGGGCCAATTCAATGAAATTGGGCCTAGGGCCAGTTCAATGAGACTCTTTCTTTCTTGATTTTTTCCTTTTGACCTTTGATTTGGAATCTTTATTTATTTTTTATTTTTTCATGAGTTTGATTTGTTTTTTTCTTTTCACATGAATTTGGTTTGAATGTGCTTTGAATTTAATTTGAATGTGACTTGAATGTGCTTTAAATTTTACCTTCCACATGAATGTGATTTAAATTTTACTATCCATATGAATTTGATTTGAATTTTACTTTCCACATGAATTTGATTGGAATTTTTACCTTCCACATGAATGTGATTTGAATTTTACTTTCCATATGAATTTGATTTGAATTTTACTTTCCATATGAATCTGATTTGAATTTTCTTTCCACATGAATTTGATTTGAATTTGCTTTGAATTTTACTTCCCACATGAATTTGATTTGAATGTGCTTTGAATTTTACAACCCCAAATGAATTTGATTTGATTTTGCTTTAAATTTTACTTCCCACATGAATTTGATTTGAATGTTCTTTGAATTTTATTTGCATCTTGTATCTTGTGGTAAGAATCTTTGAGTTACACCTTGGAATTGTAGTCTCAAATTTTTTTTTTTAAAAAAAATTTTGAACCATAAAATGGTCCCCCCTACTCACTTCTCGTTCCAATTTTTCTGGGTTGTGAACGAGTTGTGGGTGGGTGAGCTCAGGTTTTTGGAATTCCTTGAAGATTCGAAGATCGTTTGAAGTTCTTCGCATTTTGTTAGATTTCTTCAAATTTTTCTTCAAAGATCTTCAAATTTTCTTTGAAGTTCTTCGAAGATCTTCATCCTCTCTTTGAAGATCTTCAAAGTTCTTGAGGAGGGAGCCTTTTAGATAATTTAAAATCTTTTTGGGTTTTGAATTGTGGAATCTATTGGTGCTTCTTGTAATTTTGAAAAATATGGCCGAGAGAAGGAAGTGGAGGACTCCCGGAGGGCGCCAGTTAGATGGCACGGAAAGTAGTGGTACTTCAACTCAGGGGGACGAGGGACCCACAGATTGGTATGCTGGACGGACACTTTAGAAGACCCGGGGGTCACGTATGTAATTCCATATGGGGCATATGGGTAAGTCCTTTTTTTATTTATTTTGAGAAAATCATGCATTTTATTCATTTTCGTTTCATTCATTTATTTTTGTTATTTTTTATTTTATTCATTTTTTTTCATTTTGAGAAAATTATGCATTTTATTCTTTTCATTTCATTCATTTATCATTTTTGTTATCATGCATTTTATTCATTTCATTTCATTAATTTATCATTTTTTTATTTTTTTATTTTATTCATTTTTTTTCTCTTTTTTTTATTTTTTTATTTTTTTATTTTTTTATTTTTTTATTTTTAGGGATCCCGTGGGGAGGAGCCACTGGCATTGGCTAGATATGGCCATCCAAATTCAGCGTGGGACTGGTACAAGGTGCTTCCCTATAGGGTTAAGGAGATAATAGATACATCTTACCTGAGCAGATTAGCCTCTTGGAGACAAGAAAGTTCAGTCCGAGATTGGTAGAAGGCTTGATTGAGCGGTGCTGGCCGAGTACCCACTCCTTCCATCTTCCCACAGGCGAGATCACCATCACGCCTTTATGCTTCTATGCCTTGACAGGCATACCATATGGGGAAACACCTCTAGTCCTGCCTGAGACCTTGGAGGCTAAGGACTTCACATTTTTTACTGGTGTTGACATTCTGGCCGACCAAAAATATGTCCGTCTGGGCGAGATTAGTGCTCACTAGTGGAGGACCGGCTTGAGGGTGAACCCTGATATTATTGCACAGGTGGTTCGTTCTTTTCTTCTATATACTATGGGCCAATGTCTTTTTGGCGACCTCCGAGGTAGAGTAGACATCTGCATGGCTACCCTCTTCCTGAATCTTCAGGAGGTGGATACTTGGGATTGGGACGGGGCCGCCTATGCCTACCTATTGCGGATTCTTGATCTTCTATCATATGGAGATCATGGCCTCAAGGGAGCGGGCTACATTATCCATGTATCCTCTTATCCATACACAACTTTCCTTTCATTTTGTCGCACTTCCTTACTTCAAATTTTCAAATCAGCCCTAGTGTTATGAACATTTGGAGATCATGGCCCCCAAACTGAAGGCTCCTCAGGCATCATTCTTTCCTGTGGCCACGAGATGGGGAAATGGCCAGGTACTCAGGGGCTGCTGCCATCCTCCAGGGACCACTGCTCGTTCTCTTCTGAATGAGCTTACAGAAGGAAGTCATAGTTGGCATTGAATTTCCCCTTGTCTTGTGTTGTACTTCTTCTGAACTTGCAGGTTACTTGGAGACTGTTTCGGCATCTTAGTTTTCTTGACAGTAGTGAGATTGCTCGGGCCAGACACTTGACAGCGAGCAGGGTTCTATTTAGGGGTCTTTAGGGCCATGCTTGGTACTTGGGGCAGCAGGTCACACTCCAGTGATCTGATTCTGATATGCGCTTCCCTCCTTGTATTCCTCCACCTACCATGCATCATCCAGAGCTTGTCCCTATGGACCAATGGTATGTTTCCCTTGTTGAGCATCCTTTTCATATTTCAAGTCCTTCTCCTTTTTTCTTGATTGATGTTCTTTCAATGGAGGACACGGCGTGTGGCCCCTTCTTTTCTTTGACCGCAATCGTGTGCTACTGGTTCTTCCCATGCCATGCCTTCCACTGCTACAGGTGGATCTCACAATATGGCCTAGATAGAGATGCTTCATTTGGATTTCCCATTCCTTATGACTGTGTGAGTGTCCAAACACTTCTCATTTGATTGTCCTATTAACTTCTTTTGGCTGACATGGTCTTCATTAGGTGTCTATGGAGGCCTACGCTGACATTAGGCAAATGCACCATGGTTTATGTGAGGTGGAGCTCCGTAAGGTATCTGTGATACCCTACTTTTTAAACCTGGTCTAATTTCACGGTTAACCCGGTTTAACTATGCAGGACCCGAACCAAAGAGGGTTAAGGTGGGTTCCTCATGGACCATGATGGCAAGGGTGACTCTAAGCACAGAATGGCCAAACAAATCTGAGTCAGTGCCAGAGGAGATGGGTGTACCCAAGCCATGCACGTGCATGTATCATAAGGCCATGTACGGGTAATGCTAGTAAGTAGCCGTATCGTAAAGCGCATACATATAATATACTTTATGCCGAGAGTCGAATTCCATCAAAAACCCACTTGTGGGCCAATTTTTGGCCCTCAGGTGGGCGCATCCGCCCACCTGAGTGACCCACCCATGTAGTTATTAGTTGTTTTAGAAAGTATAAATAGCATTATTTTGTGTTTTTCAATATCTCATTTATTACATTTAGTAGTTGGTGAGAAGATTAAAGAGGAGAGAGAAAAGAAGGGAGAAAAGAGAACGGAGAAGAGGAAAAGGGAAGGAAGAGGAAGAAGAAATGGATTTAAGCGGCGCCAAGGTTTGATCTTCCCATTCCGACGCCGGAAGAGTAATCCCCAACACGAGATCTACGATTAGAGGTGAGCAAAGACTATGTTTCTTAAACTTTCACCAAACCCAAGTAAAACCCTTGTTTTGGATAGAGTTCCTTGAGATCTTGTAAATCCCACTTGAGATGATAAATCTAAGGTTTAATAGATGGTCTACGTGTTGATTTTGAGGGATTTGAAGAAGTGTTTACAAGGTGGGAGAAGCATTGGTGATTCTTGAGCAAGGAAGTGATTTTTGGGGTTTTGATAGAGTTCATGAGCAAAGAAGGTTAGATGGCTTCCCAATCCTTAAATCTAACTTAGATCTAGGCTAGAATCATCTTATAAGACCTTGAATGTGTGGAAAATGTGTTGGAAAAGCCCCATTTGATTCCCCAAAGGTTGGGAAAAGTTTCAGCGAAAAACGTATTTTTTCGCCCTCTCAGGTGGGCTGAGACCGGTGGGCCAAACGGCATGCCTGAGGGCACCCGCCTGAGAGGGTCGGCCCTGATGGGCCCCTAGCGGTGGGAAGATTGGCGGGCCGACCTGCCCGCCAGTCATGACCGGTAGGCTGACCGATGGGCCGTGACAGGCGGGTTGTCCGACCCACCCAAGAGGCCCCCAACATGATTTTTGTGTCCGAATGGACCCAAAATGGACGTGCGACCTTATTTTATGATTCTAAACAAGATTTTGTCATCAAAATCTTATTAGTTTTGACCCCAAAGTGGTGAAATGCTAATCCCATTCACTTATCATAGGTTCACCAAAATTTACTTTTCTCGCGTCAGATCTCACCCGTACCGGGCGTGAGTCTTTGTACACGATAAGTAAGTGGGGAGAGGACGTTTGGCCTTATTTTAAGGCTTGTTTGGCATTCATTTAATTGTATCTAGACTAACCATGTCATCATGCAAATTATGTGTAGCTCAGCCATCCTCATATGAGTATGACATGTGTGTTGTGTTTTGCTTTCTCAATGCTAAATGATGATGTGCTTATGTGATGAATGATGGGATCATTGTGCATGATGCATTATTAGACTAGATGCCATAGTCGGCTTGGAAACGAGTGCATTGGTGGCCCGTGGAATGGGACGCGGTGGCACTATACAATCGTACTATGTCATATAGGAGCATGCCTCTTAGGATTATCATCTTCCCATGCTATGACCCTTCCCAACAGGGGTTGAGGTGTTGGGTTCCCATTTGGGGGGAAGCAGTGGTCGCGGTTGTCGGGTCACTGTGGCGGTTAGACATATGCCCGACTGGTCATTAGGACAGTCGGCAACCTCGGTGGTATATTCAAGAGGGCCAATCGTACTGCTTTTAAATTACTGGAGTCAGCACCTTTATTTTCTATCATTTACTTTCATGTTGAGAGCCGGTAGTCAGCATGCTTTACTTTTGTGAGTACTCAAGGTGGGCCTTCTCCGATAGCCCTATGGGCGTATCGCGGGAAGGAGTTCGCGGCTCGTACCCAGAGTATACGTGCACTGTGGTTGTGGTAGCACTAAGCCAAAGACTTAGTAATGTTGTTTAGGCAGATGTGATTAAAAATGAATTGCATAGCATGTAGTGCATATGGTTGTGATTGTTATGTGGACTGTTGTGTGGTCCTTCTTTTCACTTACTGAGCTAGTGAGCTCATCCCACGTGTACACCTCTTTTAGATGATTCTGCAGGTTACCCGCCTGAAGATTAAGGGTCGGGCCCCACAGTTGAGTTCCCCGACGAGGATTGGTGGGTCCCCAAGGAGTGTGAGCATGGCACGGATTGCGCATGCGTGGGCTATACTGCAGGACCGCAGTATTGATGCCGTGCAGGGTTATACTTTTTGATTCTTTTGTTGACCCCTTTTTGTGTACTTGATACGTGAATTGTTATTCTTTTTATGTAAATATCATGCCTACGGGCCCACATGTAATTATCTATATACTACAATTTGGTTATCAAGTATATTGGGGGTATTTACAGGTAAATTAAGTCTTCCGCTGAACTTTTGAATGTCTATCTTAGATGTGTGTATGCTGTGGTTGGGTACTGTGTCAGATGATCTTGGCAGGTTTGGGTTAACCGGAGTTAACCCTATCACCGATCCGGTTCTGTATGAATGGGGTGTGACAACGGTGGTATCAGAGCATGATGCTCTATTCACTCACAGCATACCATTTAGACCCCATAGAATCTGTAATAGGAAATGGGATTGGGTAAATGTAAAAACTTTAAAGAGTTAAAAGCCAAAGAAAGAAAGTAATAATAATGGTTGAATTTGATTATTGCATTTCATGACATGCATTAGAGAAGGTTAATTGGGAATAAATAAAATATTTGTTATTTGATTTCATAACCCATCGAATACGAATTTAACAAAATTTCGGCAGCATAACGACGCTAAAACAAGATTTCCAAAATTTTTCACATACAAGCACCTGATAGACAACATATATATATACCAATAAGCATAATTGATAAAGGCTAACTAATGATGCTACAACTAAATTACAATAAGTTATCAAGCATACAAAACTAACCACAAGTCACCAACAAAACATAACACCCCACAAGCATGTCCAATTACAGGGAAAAGTACAACACAAAAAATATATATATATATATAATAATAATAATAATAAACAACATGGAGACAAGTGAAGAGCTGATGTGGACAGGTGAGCTAAGTCCTCAAAGACCCTTGTCATCGTCTAAGTCTACTACTCCATCCCTCCTAGGCCTCGATCTAACGTCGAGCCAACGGTCATAGTAATCAAACCTTGAGTTCACTAGTTGTATATTCCTTCGGAGTCGGGAAAAATCCGTTGAAATAGCGTTGGCCGTTGTGTCCAAATCCTCGCCCAATCTTAGGAAGAAACTCTCTAATGTAGTCTGCCTTTCTAAGATGGTTTCCTCTCTGGTAGCACTCTCATCTAGTCTTCTCAGAAGCTGATCTTGCCCGTCTTTCAAGGCCCTCATAGTAGCCATCATACTCTCAAAGTCAAAAGCACCACTCTTAGGTGGTGGGGCTCTATGCTGTGGGCCTGCAGCCCTCGTAAAGTCAGGATCAACACCTCTCGAATCAAGAGGCTCCTCCTCGAGGATATCCTCGTCCAGAAAATCCTCCTCCTCGAACTGAGGAACATAATCCTCATCCTCCTCACTAGCCTCCTCCTCCATGGGAACATCCTCCCTATGGGCATTCCTCCTGTTCCTACCTCTTTGAGCTCCTGCTCTCTGAGGTACATCCATGAGAGCTTGGAGACCCATCCTCAGTAGGTTTCTCCTGTCAAATTTGTCCACTGGAGTCTTTCCCTCCTCACCACTCAAATCCACCCCAAAGAACTCAAAGATCCTGGTGAGGATCCTACCATATGGGAAACCTCCGTCCTCGGGGTGTGAGGTATGATGCTCCATGGTCTTAAGTATGATGTAGGGCAAGCATAAGTGCTTGGCACCTCCCTCCAAGGCCTTATAGATGCAGAAAATTGTGTAGGCCGCCATGAAGCCTACTTGGTTTCGGTGACCTCCACTAGGGAGCAAATTAAACTGAACCAAGCGAGCAAATACACGAACCTTTGGGTAAAATGTCATCTCGGAATCTGGATGCTCCTTGCTGTCACAGATGGTCTCGTAAATGTGGTCCTGCGTCTCCGAACTTAAGGATGGGCCCACGGGCTTACTCCTTGGGGGACTGTAGAATTGATGCCCAACTGACGACATGTCTAAAATACTAGCAAGGGTGTCCACAGTCAAGTGAATGTTCACCCCCTTCACCATGCTAGTGATTGAATACTCCCCATACTGGTAAGAGACCTTCAAGTTGCAGTAGAATCTTCGAACCAGTTGTTCATAGCATGGACGATCTATGTTAAGGATAGACTGCCAACCCAGTGCAGTAAATCTCTCATGAAGTTGAATCTTGTGGAAATCACTGATTACCACGGTCTTCTCCATCATCACAGACCTCTTTAGGAAGGCCTGCCAGTTGGTTGCCGCCTCCAAACTTCGGAAGAGTCCCTCATCAGAGTCTAAAGGATCAATTGAGGCATGTCCTTGTCGCCTTACGCGAAGGGCTGGGGAACTAGTCCCTGCACTCTTCCGCTTGGAAGTTGTGGCCCTATGTCTAGTGGAAGAGGATGCGGGTTCCTTGCCCTTGCGAGAAGACATCCTAGTAAGAAAAGAGAAGATATAATGATAAGTAAGGATGAGGAATAACAAAGGAAACAAATAGATAGGTGAGCAAGCACATGTAAATGCACCTAAATACATAATGTGGATTGTGATAGAAAGAGAAGTGGATAAATCATGGAGAAATGATGAGGGAGGAAGCCCCCAAAACATGATATCCACTAGCACATTGCAAAATAGGAATGTAACAAAGGCGTATAAAGCATGGGAAGTGAGAAATGATGGAAAACCCCAAATCTCAATGTGCAAGTTCAATCTAAGAAAATGAAAAGTCTCATAATAGTGTAAGGCTTGAAGCTTACATGTCTATGAATGAAATGCCTACCATTATACAATCTAGATTATGCAAAGAAATCTTCTATTATAACATTGAGGTGCAAGGAATGAAAGAGAATTAAGTTGTCCACAAGTATGAAATGATGTGAAGAGAATCATAGAAACCCAAAATTTTTTTTTCAAGAAACGCAACACAAAAGAGATGGGTTTTCATGGAAAAGAGATGGATTTTCATGAGAAAGAGATGGGATTTCATGCATATACGAATTTCCATGATCTCTCCAACATTATAAGTGCAAATCAAAGATGAGAAATTTCATTTGAGTTGTTAGTTGGGGAGAAAATGGTAGAGATAAAAGAAAACCCCAAATTGGAAAAATTAGGGCATGGTTTGAGGTTTTTCTCTTATAGATTTGATGGTAAAGCCCAAAATTATGAATGAAGCATAAAGAGAGTATCATATTCTCATGGAATGATTGTTCTATGGAAGAAAACATGAAAAAGATCAAGCTTTGGGAGTATAAATGGATTCAAACCCCAAAATACATGTTCTAAGAAGGGAAAGGGAGAAGAGACTTACTTAAGAGTGAAAGGAGCTTAGATCTTCCAAAAATCCGGGAATCGTTGAGTGAGATCACGAGTGGAAGCGCCAAGAATCTCCCAAAAATCGCCCCAAAACAAGCCAAGAGAAGAAATGGGAAAAAAAGAGGAAACAGGGGCTTAAAAGCCCTGTTCCTCTTTCTCTTCGGTTCGGACTGAAGGGCCAACCCGAGCTACCCGCCGGTGGACAGCCTGCTGGTTGGGAGAAAATACAAAAAAAAAAGGGGTGTGTGGCTAGCACCATATAGTCGAATGGGACTATTGTCCTATTTGTTGAAGCACTAGCACCATATTTTCGGGATTAAGTTGTGGCTAGTTGCAAGACATCGTACACTATAATACCCGTGTGTTGGCATATGATTTATGTGCCGATGTAAATTATAAGGTACTTAACCAATGTTTGTGTATGATATGTTCCAGGTGCAAGGACACGATGGTACGTACTAGATCCGATAACAATGCATGAGGTACCTCACGTGGTCCTCGTCCGGTCGGTCGACCACCAAATCCTAGAAGGTCCCGCTTTGTGGGGCAAACCCCACTCCCACAACCTCAAGAAACCTTTGATCAGGGTGTGGCACAAAGGGACCCACTTGTGACTACACTTCCGAATCCTCCACCAGTCATCACTCCGGGTGATGTTGCAACCATAATCCAGTAGTCACAACAAGCCTTCCAGCAACAAATGCTTCAGCAGCAGCAGGCATTTGTGGTTGCTATACAACAACAGTTAGACCTTTCTCAACCCAGTCAACATCCTCAGATACTTACTCCACAAGACCCACCTGTAGGGTCTAGCATCGGGCCACAAGCTGGAGTTACACCCCCAATTCTGCCACTCAACATTCCTCCATATATGGTGCCCCCTTCGTACCCGTACTATATGGCATATGCACCCAGTTACCCACCGACAAATAATACGTCAAGGGTAGTGGAGTCCTTCAAGAGGAATTTGCCACCTGTATTCTCTAAGGTGGGAAGTGATCCTCTAGAGCCGGACCAGTGGATCCAAGAGCTGAAAAAGATATTTGAGGTAATTGAGTGCACTGAGGCATAGAAGCTTATTTGTGTAGGGCTACAACTCAAGAATGAAGCCAACTCTTGGTGGCAAGCCTCTAAGCCTATATTGTTGGCCGCACATCCGGAACCCACATGGGAGCAGTTCAAGGAGTTGTTTTTGCCATTACCCTCGTAGCTTCAGAGACTGTAAAGAGATGGAATTCATAGCCTTAACTCAAGGGAATAAGACTATCCTTGAGTATCAGCAGCAGTTTGAAAGCTTGTTCCATTTTACCCCTAGGCATATGAGGTCAGCTAAAGAAAAGGCTGCAAGATTTCTGAAGGGATTAAAGGCATCTATTAGGTCAGTGCTCGAAGTCTTAGATTTGACAGATTATGGCCAGATTGTGCAAAAGGCTAAGACCATGGAAGATAAGCAGAAGGGAGAACAGTCCCTCACACCTGGATTGTGGAAGTGGACTAATCCATTTCCGGACATGGGCAACTCATCCAAGGTATACCGTGGATCGTATAGTTTTGGGCCTACATACAGACAGCCCTATAAGCCATCTGGCTACCTTCCTTGACCAGCTGGTGGTCCGGGCTCTACATCTTTTTGCCCAAACACTAGTACGGTGCCTACAGTCACAAGGACACCTCGTCCCCCGTCTATGTCAGGTCAGGTACAAAGGGGCCCTACCCCAGTCTCGGCGTTATAGATCCGTTACTTTAATTTCCATTCCTATGGGCACTATGCTAAAGACTGTCGGGTCAGACCAGCCTTACCCTCCATCCAGCCCTCTGCGTACAGACCTCCCTTAACTCGAGGGAATCAACTGCAAGGAAGAATGTATGCCTTATCAGCTGAGGAACCTGAGGCCCGCACGAAAGTGGTAGCAGGTACATTTTAATTTAAGATTTTCCTTATGTCAAATATTGATGACCTGCTGTACTTATATGCATTATTGCACTAGGTGTTCTACCTATATCGGGTATACCAGCCTATGTCTTGTTTGATTCAGGAGCTACACATTCATTTATATCTAAGAGATTCGCTGAGAAACTTGGTATGTCACCCAGGACACTAGATCATGGGATGATTTTTAGTATGCCTACCGGTAAAGTTACACAGTTGAAGGAGGTGTATGGGCCGTGCCTAGTGGAAATCAGTGGGAAGAAATTGGATGCACAACTCATTAAGTTCAACATGCAAAATTTTGACGTTATACTAGGCATGGATTAGTTGTCGGCCCATCGAGCTAATGTGATGTGTGTTGAAAAATTAATTAGGGTGACAGATGATGAAGGAAAAGAATTGGTATACCGAGCAGATAAAATGAAATGGGCGAGAAGGGTCCTCGTCTCCGCTCTTTAAGCGGTAAAGTTGTTGGAAAGTGGATGTCAGGGTTACTTAGTATCGGTACTTGACGTTGATGCAAAGGTTACACCTCTAGAAGAGGTAAAGGTGGTTAAAGAATTTCCCGATGTCTTTTCAGATGATTTGATGCATCTACCGCCTGATAGAGAGTTGGAATTTTCCATAGACTTGATTCCTAGAGCAGCTCCAGTGTCTAGAGCTCCATACAGGATGGCACTAGCCGAATTGAAGGAGTTACAGATGCAGTTGCAAGAATTATTGGAGAAGGGGTTTATTCGGCTCAGTGTTTCACCTTGGGGTGCCCCAGTTTTGTTTGTCAAAAAGAAGGATGGCAGCTTGCGTATGTGCATTGATTACCGGGAATTGAATAAGCTAACCATTAAGAACCGGTATCCATTGCCACGCATTGATGATCTATTTGACCAACTACAAGGTGCAAGGGTATTTTCAAAGATAGACCTTCGATCAGGCTATTATCAGCTCAAGATAAAAAGCGGTGACATACCCAAGACAGCATTCAGGACTCGGTATGGGCACTATGAGTTCCTAGTGTTATCTTTTGGGTTAACTAATGCACCGGCAGTATTCATGGATTTAATAAATCAAGTATTTCACGATGTCCTCGATAAATGGGTAATTATTTTTATTGATGACATCTTGATCTACTCTAAGACAGAAGAGGATCACACTCAACACTTAAGGATGGTGTTACAGAGGCTGAGAGAACAACAATTGTTTGCCAAATACAATAAATGTGAATTTTGGCTTGAGCAAGTTGGATTCCTCGGACACGTAGTGTCTGAGGCGGGAATCGAGGTAGATACTGATAAGGTGAAAGCAGTAGTAGAGTGGGAAAGCCCTAAGAATGTTACTGAAATTAGAAGTTTCTTGGGTTTGGCTGGATACTACCGGCGCTTCATTGAGAATTTTGCTCGGATCTCAGCACCAATGACTAAGTTAACCAAAAAGGGTGTGAAATTTGAATGGGTAGAGGAATGTGAGAAGAGTTTTCAGGAGTTGAAGAAGAGGTTGGTGTCGGCCCCTGTGTTGACCATCCCTGAAGGCACAAGTGGAATGACAGTCTATACTGACGCTTCCAAGGTTGGGTTGGGTTGTGTTCTCATGCAACGTAGTAAGGTGATAGTGTATGCATCCCGACAACTAAACGGATATGAGAAGAACTACCCCACCTATGACTTAGAACTAGCTGCAATCATTTTTGCCCTAAAGATTTGGCGACATTATTTGTATGGGGAGAAGTGCGAGATATACAGTGACCACAAGAGTCTTAAGTACCTTTTCACCCAAAGAGATTTGAACATGAGGCAGAGGAGATGGCTTGAGCTCATGAAGGATTATGACTGTGACATTCAGTATCATCCTGGCAAGGCTAATGTAGTGGCAGATGCGTTGAGTTGGAAGGCACAGACGGTGTCACTCTCATACTTAGCAGTCAGCCCACCACTCGCACAAGAGGCGACGCTAATGGATGAAACCCTCTTATATGAAGGAGCAACCTTAGAGTTTGAACATCAACTAGAAAATATTAAATGGTTGACTGTATCCCTGGTGGCTCTATAGGTGCATCCGTCTATTAGGCAAGAGATGATAATGAAACAACCTTTGGATCCTGAATTACAACGGATCAGAGTTAAGATTCAAGATCAAACAATGAACGATCCTGATTTTGTTTTAGCCAATGATGGGGCACTATTGTTTCGAGGTAGGTTATGTGTGCCTGATGATTTGGATATACAAGACAAGATAGTGCGGGAAGCACACAGGTCTAAGTATTCACTCCACCCAGGAAGTACAAAGATGTATAAAGACCTTAAACAAAATTACTAGTGGCCTAGCATGAGAATCATAATAACCCTGTATGTGGCGACTTGTCTTACATGCTAAAAAGTAAAATCTGAGAGGCATCGACCTTATGGTACTCTTCAGCCACTCCCAGTACCAAACTGGAAGTGGATAGGATTACAATGGACTTTGTCACCGGACTACCATGCACACCTAAGGGGATGGATGCGATATAGGTGATAGTTGATCGGCTTACTAAGACTGCTCATTTCATTCCCATCAAGACCAAGTTCTCTATGGCCAAGTTAGCACAACTTTATATGGATAACATAGTGCGCTTGCATGGAGTGCCAGTGAGCATTGTGTCAGATAGGGACCCAAGGTTCACTTCCAGATTTTGAAAAAGTTTCCAGCATGCTTTGGGATCACAATTGAATTTGAGTACTGCTTTCCACCCACAGACTGATGGTCAGTCGGAGCGAACCATACAGATATTAGAAGATATGCTCAGGCCATGTGCAATGGAAATGTGTGGTAGTTGGGAAGAATATATACCCCTTATGGAGTTTGCCTATAACAACAGTTACCAAGCTACAATTGGGATGGATCCATGTGTGGCATTGTATGGTAGGAAGGTAGAACTCCTCTGTATTGGAATGAGGTAGGCGAACGCCAAATGTTAGGACCTGAAATGATACAGATGACTCGTGACAAGGTTGATGTTATTCGAGAAAGGATTAAAGCAGCTCAGTCACGTCAAAAGAGCTATACAGACAACCACAGGAAAGACATTGAGTTTCAAGCAGGAGAAAAGGTGTTTCTCAAGATTTCCCCTACTAAAGGGTTGCAAAGATTCCATAGAAAGGGTAAGTTAAGCTCGAGATACATTGGCCCATTTGAGATCTTAGCTGAGGTTGGCTCAGTAGCCTACATGCTTGCTCTGCCACCTTCTCTCGGGAATGTTCATAACGTATTCCATGTGTCCATGCTGAAGCGATACGTTCAAGATCCATCACTTGTATTATCCGTGGAATCAAAATATCTAGAAGCTGATACGACCTATACAGAGCAGCCAGCTGAAATCTTGGACCAAAAAGTGAAAACCCTTCGCAACCGCTCCATTCCCTTCGTGAAGGTACGATAGGAAAATCATTCACTTGAAGAAGCATCTTAGGAGAAAGAGGATGAGATCCAAGCCAAGTACCCTCATCTTTTCGAACAACCAGGTACGCCAATTTCGAGGATGAAATTTTCAAAAAGGGGGGGTAAATGTGATACCCTACTTTTTAAACCTGGTCTAATTTCACGGTTGACCCGATTTAACCATGCAGGACCCAAACCAGAGAGGGTTAAGGCTGGTTCCTTATGGACCATGATGGCAAGGGTGACTCTGAACACAGGTTGGCTAGACAAGTCTGAGTCAGTGCCAAAGGAGACGGGTGTACCCAAGCCGTGCCCGTGCACGTATCATAAGGCCATGTACGAGTAATGCTGGTAAGTAGCCATATCGTAAAGCGTATACATATAATATACCTTATGTCGAGAGTCGATTTCTATCAAAAGCCCACTTGTGGGCCGATTTTCAGCCCTCAGGACCCACTTAGGTGGGCGGTTATTAGTTGTTTTAGAAAGTATAAATAGCATTATTTTGTATTTTTCAATATCTCATTTATTACATTTAGAAGTTGGTGAGAAGATTAAAGAGGAGAGAGAAAAGAAGGGAGAAAAGAGAATGGAGAAGAGGAAAAGGGAAGGAAGAGGAAGAAGAAATAGATTTAAGCGGCACCAAGGTTTGATCTTCCCATTCCGACGCCGGAAGAGTAATCCCCAACACGAGATCTATGATTAGAGGTGAGCAAAGACTATGTTTCTTAAACTTTCACCAAACCCAAGTAAAACCCTTGTTTTGGGTAGAATTCCCTGAGACCTTGTAAATCCCACTTGAGACGATGAATCTAAGGTTTAATAGATGGTCTACGTGTTGATTTTGAAGGATTTGAAGAATTTTTTACAAGGTGGGAGAAGCATTGGTGATTCTTGAGCAAGGAAGTGATTTTTGGGGTTTTGATAGAGTTCATGAGCAAAGAAGGTTAGATGGCTTCCCAATCCTTAAATCTAACTTAGATCTAGGCTAGAATCATCTTATAAGACCTTGAATGTGTGGAAAATGTGATTGGAAAAGCCCCATTTGATTCCCCAAAGGTTGGGAAAATTTTTAGCAAAAAATGCATTTTTTCACCCTCTCTGGTGGGCTGAGACCGGTGGGCCTACCCGCCCACCTATGAAGACCGGTAGACCGTGACAGGTGGGCTGTTCGACCCACCCGAGAGGCCCCCAACATGATTTTTGTGTCCGAATTGACCCAAAACGGATGTGCGACCTTATTTTATGATTCTAAACATGATTTTGTCATCAAATCTTGTTATTTTTTACCCCAAAGTGGTGAAATGCTAACCCATTCACTTATGATAGGTTCACCAAAATTTACTTTTCTCGCATCGGGTCTCACCCGTACCGGGCGTGAGTCTTTGTACACGATAAGTAAGTGGGGAGAGGACGTTTGGCCTTATTTTAAGGCTTGTTTGGCATTCATTTAATTGTATCTAGACTAGCCATGCCATCATACAAATTATGTGTAGCTTAGCCATCCTCATATGAGTATGACATGTGTGTTGTGTTTTGCTTTCTCAATGCTAAATGATGATGTGCTTATGTGATGAATGATGGGATCATTGTTCATGATGCATTATTAGACTAGATGCTATAGTCGGCTTGGAAACGAGTGCATTGGTGGCCCGTGGAATGGGACGCGGTGGCACTATGCAATCGTACTATGTCATATAGGAGCATGTCGCTTAGGATTATCATCTTCCCGTGCTATGACCCTTCCCAACAGGGGTTGAGGTGTTGGGTTACCATTTGGGGGGAAGCAGTGGTCCCGACAAGTGTTGGGTTACCTTTTGGGGGGAACCAGTGGTCGCGGTTATCGAGTCACTGTGGCGGTTAGACATACGCCCGGCTGGTCATTTGGACAGTCGACAATCTCGGTGGTATATTCAAGAGGGCCAATCGTACTACTTTTAAATTGCTGGAGTCAGCACCTTTATTTTCTATCATTTACTTTTATGTTGAGAGCCGGTTGTCGGCATGCTTTACTTTTTCGAGTACTCACGGTGGGCCTTCTCCAACAGCCTTATGGGCGTATCGCGGGATGGAGTTCGTGGCTCGTACCCGGAGTATATGCACACTGTGGTTGTTGTAGCACTAAGCCAAAGACTTAGTAATGTTGTTTAGGTGGATGTGATTAAAAATGAATTGCATAGCATGTAGTGCATATGGTTGTGATTGTTGTGTGGACTGTTGTGTGGTCCTTCTTTTCACTTACTGAGCTAGTGAGCTCATCCCACGTGTACACCTCTTTTAGATGATTATGCAGGTTACCTGCCTGAAGATTAAGGGTCGGGCCCCACAGTTGAGTTCCCCGATGAGGATTGGTGGGCCCCCGAGGAGTGTGAGCATGGCACGGATTGCGCATGCGTGGGCTATGATGCGGGACCGCAGTATTGATGCTGTGCAGGGTTATACTTTTTTATTCTTTTGTTGACCCCTTTTTGTGTACTTGATATGTGAATTGTTATTCTTTTGTGTAAATATCATGCCTGCGGGCCCACATGTAATTATCTATATATATACTAAAATTTGGGTATCAAGTATATTGGGGGTATTTACAGGTAAATTAAGTCTTCCGCTGAACTTTTGAACGTCTATCTTAGATGTGTGTATGCTGTGGTTGGGTACTGTGTCAGATGATCTTGGCAGGTTTGGGTTAACCAGAGTTAACTCTGTCACCAGTCTGGTTCTGTATGAATGGAGTATGACAGTATCATCCTTCCCTTAACCTTGTCCTTTTTCTCTTTATTTGCTCTTATTTGACCATTCCTTGTATTTCTCAGGACAGGGAGAGCCCTACTTTGGGGAGACAAGTTAGCTCTTAACAACAAGAGCTTGCCTGATGGGACACTCATATCCTGGATCTTACTTAGAGAATTGAAAACTCGGGATTGGCACCATATAACTCCCCGATGTTCCCTGAGGCTGAGCCCGAGTATGGCTCAAATGAGGTTTTTGATTCTTAGGGACCTGTTCTTGTAGTTCCTGTAAACACAAGCATATGTATATAATTTTTCTTTTTGTTTTCCCTCCCTATGTTTATTCATCATTTTGTTTTTACGTTTTTGTATTGCCAGAATTGACATTTTATAAATGGGAATAAAGAAAATCTCCTTTGTTTATGAATTTGAATTTTTAGGCACAATTAATTCCACAACTCTAGTCTTCATTAGAATAATCATAATAACACAAAAATCCAAATATCACCTCAATTTACTACCAAGTGAATTACATAAAATGGAAATAGCCTCCCTACCACAGACAAGATAGGTAGGTAACAATGTGGAGAGATAGTTCTTGGGGTGGGTAGAAGTTCACCAATTCCTCTGTGTCCTCTACTTCCAAGCCATACTGTCATTTGATGTAAGTGGCAGTAAAAGGACGTGTGAGTCAAGCCCATCAACCTGACGTAGTTGCATCCAGGGGTCTTCATTAGAAAATCCTCTTGTGGCCACCATGGGCATCTCTATGCAATATCCCGTGCAGTTCTTCCTTGTAGGTACTCCCAATCAATGATGAACTTGAATTCTGGGACTTCTCACTTGTCCTGGTAGCAAAGAACTCCAAGTTGGCATCCATTTAAAGGCTTGATCAGCTTCAATTTTTCAAGTAGCCAAAGTTGGAAAATTGTAGGACTTCCTTAATAATCGTCAATATTGAATTTACTGTTGTGGCTTATATCATCAAATCCCATAGTGTCTCTGCACGGACCATGGGGATGATATCACGTCTTTTCTTCAATTGCCTTACCACTTCTATCAGAACAAGTGGTGCACCACGTCCGGGAGTTCGGAGAACATAGCAAGCTATCATGCAAAGTAGATAAGCATTTTGTGATCTTAGCTGATGGATTCCTCCCAGTCATAGGTACCGAATGAAGATCCTGGCCACCTTCATGTCAATATTCCCATATCTAATGAACTGCTTCATTTCCTCCTTTTCCCACCCGAAGAAGTCCTGAATTTCTTTTGAGTAGTCTTTCTTCAAAGATGGTTGAATCAATCTGCCCTTAGGCGGAGATAGCATACAAACATGGAATTCTTTGAGAGTTGGGCAGATCTCAACCAACCCAAACCGAAATATGTGAAGATTAGTATCCCAGTGTTGAGGCACTTGTCAAAGTAGATTGTGATGTAATTCTACACACCCAATCAGACTGAGCATTGACATTTTCATAGATTCTAACAGTCCTAGTGTCACTATGTTTATGTCCAAGGTCCATTTTCCCAATGTCTCATCGAAAGAGCCCGTGGCCTTTTCTACAGTCATCACAAACAAAGAGGAGATGTGATGATTTTTGAAAGTATCACTTATTAGCTATTAACACAACCAAATTTTTACCACTATTGCATTAAAATCTTTTTTTTTTTTTGAGTAATCATGAATGGGGAATGAACAGGCCTTGATATACTGGTGCCAGGTGGTGACTTTTGGGGGATGGAATTCTAGATTAGAATTTGAAGGACCATAGGTGAATGACAGATACCTAATGGCCATGTATGCCAAATGGCGATCCTTGGGGGACACAAGCTATGATGATCTTTTTAGATACCTTGATTATTAATCTAGGAACCAATTTATTGCCTTGAGATTTTGTTGAGACCGGACTTGCACATGTCAATTTTCTTACGTATCCCTTGAGAGGAATCAGGTCAAGCATAGTTCGGCTATTCACCCTTTCAGATATAATATCTCTTGAGCTGATCCATATTGACCAGTTTGGGTATTTCTTCGCCATTATGGTCTATGAGTTTCAAAGCATTGCCTGGTAGAATTTCTTTGACAGTGAATGTGCCACTCCAGTCGGGCCTAAATTTCCCTCTTGGGTCATGAATTGGGGCTCACTATTCTCGGAGAACAAGCTCACCCTCTTCTATGTGACAAGGCTTCACATTCTTCTTGAAGGCCCTTGCCATTCTCAGTTGATATTTCTTTAGATTATCCATGGCCTTCATACATCGTTCAATCCATGGCCTTCATACATCGTTCATTGAGAAAGTTGAGCTTGTCGTGTCTAGCCTTCACCCATTCCCCTTCAGGTAACTAACTATGAAGGAGAAACCTTAAGGATGGTACTAGGATTTTCAAGAGTAGGACCACCTCAAACCCATATACGATGGAAAAAATGGTTGCCCTTGTCGAGGATCATACAGAAGTCTGATATGCCTATAAAGTAAGTGGCAACTTATCCGCCCAATCCTTATATGTTTCATCCATTTTCTATAGGACAACTATAATATTCTTGTTAGCTGCTTCTACTGTCTCATTGATCTATGGCCTGTAAGTAGTAGAGAGGTGCCTTTTGATGCCGAACTTTATGCAGATCTTATTAGGTTTGCCCTAAAAATAAGATCCTTGATTTGATATCAGCTCTTGGGGCACTCCGTATCGGCAGATGATATTTTCTTGGATGAATTTTGCCACCTTAGCTGATGTGAGGACTTCATACGATTGAGCTTCTACCCACTTGGTGAAATAATTAATGGCTACTAAGATGAACTCGTGACCATTGGATGCTTTAGGGTTGATCTTCCCTATGATGTCGATGCCCAAAGTAGAGAATGGCCAAGGACAACTGAGCAAGTGCAATTCCATTGGCGGGATGTGTATGATATTGGCAAATATCTAACATTTGTGGCCTTTCTTGACAAAGCCTACACAGTCTGCTTCCATTATGTTCCAATAGTATCCCAGTCTAAGAATCTTTTTAGCTAGCATCTTGGCATTCATATGGGTCCCCAAAGGCCTTGATAAATTTACTCCACAATTGTTATAGCTTGCTCTTCATCCACACACAACAACTGTATTCAATCATAGGATCTTTTGTATAACAAGTCCCCTTGAAGAATAAATTGGGCGGCATATCTCCTTAGAAATTTCTTTTCTCTATCTGGAGCTTCAATCAGGTACTTCCTTTCTCTGATGAAGTCCATTATATGAGCAAACCAAGACCGACCATCTATGGTGTGAGAGTTCACTGTATTCTGATAAATGGGCCTGCTTCTTTGTTCCACTAAGAATGGTGGGACCCTAGCCATAGGGTTGCATTCTACCATAGAAGCCAAGGTTACAAGGGTATTGGCAAACCGGTTGTTATCCCTCTGGAAGTATATAAACGAGATCTTCTCAAAGTGTCCAGTCACTTCTTCTAGATGTTCTTGATACAGCTTCAGTTTTTCATCTCTAGTCTTCCACTTTCCTTGCGTCTGAAAAATGAAAATGGATGAATCACTATATACCTTGATCTTTTTTACCCCAATGGTCAAAGCAGTTTCGAGCCCCAAGGCATAAGCTTCATATTCGACAATATTATTGGTGCAAGGATATCAAGGCGGAATGATGAAGGAAAGTAAAGGTCATCAGGAGTGACAAGCAATATTCCCACACCACACCCCTTTTGATTAGCTACTACATCAAAGAACTGCTATTCATTAGCAGTGTCTTCTTCTTCTATTGCTGTGATTTCTTCATCTGGGAAGTCATCATTCAAGGCTCTTCCATCTTCTCTGGGGTTGGTAGCGAAATGATCGGCTATGGCTTGCCCCTTGATATATTTTTTACCAACATAGGTGATGTCAAACTCTGATAACAATAGTAGCCATTGAGCCATCCTTCCTGTTAGAGCTGGTTTCTCAAAGAGGTACTTGATTGGATCCTTTCTTGAGATCAAACACACCGGATAAGCTACCATATAGTGCCATAGCCTTTTTTTTGCCCAAATTAGTGCAGCACAAGTTCTTTCCAAAGATGTGTATCAGGTCTCATATTGCAAGAACTTCTTGTTGAGGTAGCATATGGCATGTTGTACTCCCTTCTCTGTTTTCTTTTGTGCTAGCAATGAGCCCATGGAATATTCTCCCACTGATAAGTACAATAGAAGTGGTTCTCCTTCCACCGGTGGTGTCAATAGTGGTGTGTTCATGAGATATCCTTTTATCTTATTGAAATCATATTGGCATCGGCCATTCCATTTCGTGGGCTGATCCTTCTTCAGCAACTTGAAAATTGGTTCGCAGATCGTAGTCAGCTGAGTTATGAACCTACTGATATACTAAATGTGACCTAGAAATCCTCGTATCCGCTTCTCAGTGCGAGGTGTGGGCATTTCTTGGATTGCTTTGAACTTGATGGGGTCAACTTCGATGCCCCTTTCACTCACCAAGAATCCCAACAACTTTCCTGTTGTTGCCCCAAATACACACTTTTGAGGTTTCAACTTCAGTTGATACTTCTTGATCCTTTCAAAGAATTATCTTAGTGTGGGAATATGCCCCGCCGATCCCTTGAATTCACTATCATGTCATCCACATAGGCTTTCACATCTTTGTTTATCATATCATGCAGTATGGCTGCAGCTGCTCCATGATAAGTTGCCCCAGCATTCTTCACCCCAAAAGGCATAACCTTGTAATAATAAGTTCCCCATGGAGTGGTGAAGGCTATCTTTGAACGATCCTCTAGGTGCATGATCACTTGATTGTATCCCAAGAATCCATCCACAAATGATAACAAGGCATGCCCCGCTGTGTTGTCAACCAGTACATTAATGTGAGGTAATGGGAAGTCATCCTTAGGGCTCACCTTGTTAAGATTTCGAAAATCTATACACATTAGTACCTTGCCATCTTTCTTTGGCACTGGTACTATGTTGGCCAACCATTGGGGGTACTTCACTACTTGTAGAAACCCTACATTCCACTATTTCACAACATTTTCTCTGATCTTTTCACTCTATTCTAGATGCATTCTTCTGAGCTTCTGTTTGACTAGCTTTGACCCAGGGTAGGTGGGCAAATGATGTTGCACGATATTGGGGTCTATCCCAGGCAAATTCTCATAAGACCAGACAAAGACTTCAGTGAACTCCTTCAGAAGACTGATCATCTACTCTGCTTCTTCATCATCTAGAGTAGTACCAATTTTTACCTCTCGAGGGTTTTGGGCGGTTCCCAAATTAATAATCTGAGTATCCTCACGAATGGGTCGGGCTTTCTTTAGTTTGTGTTGTTTTATTAGATTATGATATTTATTAAGAACATCATTAGAAAAAGGAGGCAAGTTATACTCGAAATCAAAAATTTCATTCATGAAAGAAGGGGTAACAGACTCAACATACACGGACTCTGGACTTTCCTCTAGAGGGGAAACAAACACATAATCATAAATAAAAGACTCAATAATAGACTCGACGACTGACTTGATGCTTTTATCAGTGATATTTAAGCTGGTTGACTCATCAGCATGAGTAAACTTAAAGTTCTCTCCAATGCTTGTCTAGTTCAGGGGTGGTTCAATGGCTCATGGATGAGCAGATGTGGCAAAGGGCCTTTTTCTTCTTCCAGGAAAGTCACTGCTATTTCTTCAGTGGTGCTGACATTGTTCTCTTTGACTCTTTGACAAATGCTTTCTTCTTCATAAATACAAGCTGATCAACCTCATGCTCTCTAAAGCCAAACTTTCTGAGGGGTGAGAAGCAATGGAGACTACTCAATCCTCTTTCTATAAAGTCCAATTTTTCAAGCCTATTGATGGAGGCTAATCCTACTCCCTGTTTACATCTCTGACCACCATCACGGACCTTTCCACTGCAGTTGATTTGGGCATAGTACATGCAGACCATCATTCTTTATGCTCTTCTTTGCTTTGCATACATGCTCCTTCCTCTGAAGGGCTTGGGCTTGAGCTCATGTAGCTCCTAAGCTCATGGTTCCTATAGAAATGTACAGATGTGGCTCTTCAGATCAGTGGGAAGCTGTAAACTCTAAACGAGTCTTAACTTCTTTTCCCATTCTCTCTTCAGGAGGATTTGGGGATTTGGGGACTTGGTACTTCCTTTTACCATATCAATACTATAGGGTTGCTAGTGGAAGACCCGTTCTCAATCAATGCAATTTCTGCTATCCAAGTGATGTAACTATCTTGATCACTTTCCTTAGTTTGTTGTTGTTCTACCTTATGAGTTACCCAGTCAAACTCATCTTGAAAGAGCATTTTGAATCCTGGTTGCATATTTGTAGTGGTTTCATCAAACCATGGCTCAACATTCCCAACAAATGGGAAATCTTCTCCTTCCATTACGAAATACCCATTAAGAGTGGGGTAGTATGAGGCGGATATTTTCCTTGTCATTCTTAGTACCTTCTGCCCCTTGCTAACATTGTTGCTTCTTGGTCCGGGGATTTGAGGATTGTACCCTAGACCACTTCTTCTTTTGCTCACCACCAAAGTAGGTATATTTGAAACACCTTGATGATACTTCCCTAGTCCCATTCCAGGGAAGTATTAAATTTTTTTCATCATTTGACTCATCAGCAGACTCCAGATGACTTCATAGTTAGCCGAGATTTTTTCTTCTGGTGTTTCCTTGGTGAGCGCTGCGTAAGTTACTTCTATTTCAAAACCACTAAGCCATACTTCATGGCATTGTTCTTCTCCCTTTTCAATGTTGGCTAAAGTGTTAACCACTTCGGGATCTCTGACTACTATAATCACTTTCTCCTCGTGAATGAACTTCATTTTCTAATGGAGGATGGAGCATACAACCCTTGCATGATGTAACAACGGTCTTCTTAAGAGCATGCTGAAAGATGATGGTATGTCAATAACCTGGAAGTCAGTATCAAACTTTACTAGGCCAATCATTACAGCAATGGTGAGGATTCCAAGGATTTCCCTTTTGGTGTTGCCATAAGCCCATATTGTCAGATTTGATGGCCTCATTTCTTCCATATTAACACCAATAATTTTTTCCAACCTCAAGGATAGAATATTCAATGAGGACCTGTTGTCGATGAAAACCTGGGGAACAACCTTGTCAAGGCATTCTACTGTGATATGCAAAGCCCTATTGTGTTGGGCTCCTTTCGGGAGTTCAGAGTCTAAGAACATTAATAACTGCACTGTATATGTTGCCCCTACTATTTGTGAGAGTTAATTGAATCTATCTTGATCGGCACCTGCACATTGTTGAGGGACTTTAAGACTGCTTCTCGGTGTGAAGGGGAGGCCATCAATAATCCCTAAATTGAGATATTGGCCTGGGCCTTCTTGAGCTGAGCCAAGACTGGGTTCTCTAGTTCTTTCTTCAAGGCACTTGTTCCAGCCTCATTGGTCCTTGATTATTCTACTACTAGGGCCTTTCCCTTGTAGTCTCTTTCTCTTTGAGTCTCCATTACACTGATAGGTTTCTTCACACTAATTTCTATGGGATAGGGATCCTTATCATCACTATCCGTTATGGTAATTATCCATACCATAGGATCATCCTCTTCTACAAATTCTCCCTCCCTGCTTGGGGTGGGAAGTTGAGGTCCTCCACAGATTTCTTGACTGCATTGGAAAGACGTTTGACCCCTGTATCCAACATTTTTGCAAGTGTGTAATGTCCCCATAATTTTTTAAGGTTTCCCATTTGTTCAGTGTAGTAATGTTCATTGATGGCCACTTCACCTAACATTTGGTCAATTTCATCAACTTTGAGTTTTATCTCAACCAAGCACCCATAGACGTTACTCATATGTTCTGTTATAGGGTTTACTTCACCTTCAATAATGATCTTATATCCTTCATTATCTTCTGAATCTAATGTTGGCTCTTCCCCTTCCATGTGGATCATGAGTGCTAATTGGATAGCATCTATGGGGTCAATCATCGGGTCTTCTTTGCCAATTGCATACACAAAATATCCTCTAAGATCTTTGGGTGAATAATATCCAGATTCATCATCATCATTATTATTCCAAGGTCCCTAGTAATCACTATCCTCCCAGTCCTGTACTCATCATTACTTCGAGAATTAGAGTCATCATCATCATCCCGATCCTCACTCTCATCCTCATCATCATCGTCATCGTCACTGTCCTCTTCATCACTGCTTTCCACATCACTTGGCTTTTCATTAGATTCCTCATAACCCTTGAATTCTCCTACATCCAAATGTTCATAGTATTCAGAGCGTATGAATCGAAAGATCTCCATAGGGCCAGACTTGACCTCATTGGCTCGGAGTCTGATTAGACCAGACTCATCATCTTCTGTGTCACTCCTAATATGAATTAGGGAGGAGTTTTCTTTGATTTGTTCCCCTATTCCTAATGCCATTATTGTTCTGAGAAGGTCATCTATGACTTCTTCAATTGTCACTGGACTATCCTCCTGAGGTATAGTTTTTAGAATCAGAGAATTGTGATCACTATCTTGACTCTCTCCTAAGACATTCATTGAACCTATTGACAAAGGTTATCTTCGGAGAATCTGGTAAGGTAATGTAGACACCCAATTTTGTCACCCTCCTCTGGCTATGATGAAATGTGGATCTTGGATGCGATTTTTGACTTTCGATCAATCGAGACGATGGATTAAGAAAACCCAAAAACATTCCACTACCTGAAAACCCTGGAAACCCCACTCGGGAGAGAAGAGGGTCTAATTTTGACTTATTATATACAAATGAATCTGGTCAAGATGATCGTACAGATGGATAGTACTCAAAAATACGATTATGATGATATATGGCACGTCAAAATCAGACCATCGAATCTCCCATGATCGTCGTTGGAAAAATCTGTGATCACTTATGCACTGTGCGAGCTGGCCAGCAGGCCAGCCCACATGCATGTTGCGTACTTTGGCCAGTAGGCCAGCCCATACTTATGTTGTGCATTGGCTAGCAGGCTAGCCTGCATGTGTATGCTTCACGCTGGCTGCCCATGCCTGTTACCTAACCAGCCCAGCCAAATACGTGCTGCTCGCGTACCCCCGCACAACCCAGCCCTCACCCCTACACGATGCAGCCTAGCTCCCGCACGACCCAGCCTGTGCCCCTGCATGACCTGGCCAGCACCCACACAAGCTACTGCCAATGCACATGCTAGATACAACCCATGCCTGTGCCTACTGCTACCCAGCCCATGCCCTTACTGCTGCCCAACCCATGCCCTTGCTGCTGCCCAACCCATTGCTGCCCAGCCCATGCCCTTGCTACTGCCCAACGCATACCCTTGCTGCTGCCTGTGCCCATGTGAGTGCTACCCCATGCACTATGTGTTGCACATGCATGCCGCCCTAGGTGCCATGTGTTGTACACCAATGCCACTGCCCACACACCTATGCCACTGCCCGTGTGCCATGTGCCGCACACCCATGCCATTGCCCCGCACACCTTGTACACATTACCTACCCTCCCGTGCTACCTTACCCAGTGCAGTTCGGCCCAATCTTGTGCACTGCCGTCAATGGTTTGGATTGGTATTCCACTGGCCCATTGGGTGAAGAGATTTCCTCTCCACCCACTTGAGATCAAAAACCTACTTTTTGGCTAAGAATTCTCTCTCCCTAAAAATCCCTTTTACCCATTGGATAAAAGCCCTCTTCACCCCTTTTACCCATTGGATAAAACCCCTCTTCACCCACTTTAGTCCAAAAACCCTCTGTTGTTCGTTGGATAAAAATTCTCCCTCCTCCCTATTGGCCCAAAAATCCTATAAATACCCCCTCCTTTGGATTTTACACACCAAACAACCCCACCTCACTCTATATAGTGAAGCCCTCTCTCCTCCCCTCCCCCTTTTGATTTTGTTTGGGTCTTCAGAGCGATCTTCGTCAAGATCAAAAATCTTGTTCGGATCTTTAAAGTGTTCTTCGGGACTTTGAAGATCTTCAATCCAAATTTTTAGCCCAATCCATTTTTTTTCTGAAAATAACATGTTCTTAGCCTCCCCCCTTTGAGTGTTCTTGGTTTTTACCAGAAATTGAAATCCCTCCCCCTTGAGGTTCTTCGAGTCTACGAAGAGATCTTTGTTAAGATTCGAAGTTCTGTTCAGATCTTCAAAGTGTTTTTTGGGGCTTTGGGGATCTTCAGTCCATTTTTAGGTCAATTTGTTTCTTTCCAAAAATAGCAGTTCCTAGCAGAAGCTCTGTCCGAGTGCCCCTGAAATCTTTCCAGAAATAGCCATTCCCAACGGAAGCTCTATGGAAGTGCCACCTCAGCCTAGCCCTCCCCTAGCCTATCCCCAGTGGAAGCTTTGCCAGAGTGCCACCTCATCCTGAGCCAGGAATAACCTTCCCTAGCCAAAGCTCTATCCGAATCCAAATCCGAAAGTAACCGTTCCTAGCTGGAACCTTGTCCGAATACCATCACAGTCAACGTCTCTCAAGAAAGGAAGTTGGAGGTCAAGACCATCTTCCCCTGAGCCAAGAGAACATAAAAGACAGTCCGAGCCGGTACTAATCAAGGGCCCACCCCTCTTGACCCGAAACAGGGGTTAAGTTCAAGTGCAGTTTCTCAACCAACTTGTAAAACTTTATATAGACCTTGTTTTAGTGTATATAGTAGTTTAAATTCAATTAATGTATAAATGTGTGATAACTTAGCCATGCACTTAGAATAGTAATAACTGTGGAAAATATTCGTTCTTAAGCATATAGTAGGAAGACCGATCGAACCAGGTAGATTGGGTGCCTAACACCTTCCCAATTCTACAACCTGACAGTTACCCTAATTCTCTGGACCAGACCAAAGTTTAGGCCCTTTCTCAGAAATTGGGCCCACCCCCGAGTCCTAGGCCCATAATCCTAGGTGGTGACTCCAAACCCCCATTTGTATGATCCTGATCCCCTTATTGGACCATCATCAAACCCTCGTCTTGAATGACAAATTTCAAACTCTTACAAAATAGGGCTCCAAGTATCATCGAGCGGCGATACGGTGGTGTGGGGCCCACAAGATAAGCACACACGACACACCCCCTCCCTCACATGAAAGAGAAAGAGAGGAGAGAGGACGAGATGCAAGCCCTTTTTCCCCCCAAAAGGGAAGAGAGAAGTCTCATCTCTCTGGCCACTACCCTCACAGTGGTGACTCCACTGGGGATTAATGTCAAGCTTCCAATACTAGATGCTACCATTAAATGCAAGAACATTTTCCACCACATCTGTTTGAAAATATTTTTGGCTAACCCCATGTTTGTAATTGTATTCGCTAACCACATCATGCGTCGTGCTTGAAGTGAAATCATTTAGCGAGGGGCTTCTTGTCATGCCCACACCCTCGGGGAGGTCAGTGCATGTAATGGAGAGTACTCTGAGAGTAAATGATTGCCGCTACAGGGTGTGCGGTATTGTTATACATTGAGGATGTTCATAATTGTGCTAGCACCGTTGGGAGGTCCATGCACTTTATGATATTCTGAGATCAAATAATGGTATTCCCGCATTACACTTTTGCACACAATCACTCTTGGTTCCACCACCGTATGGCCAGTTGCTTAACCTCGTGTGTAGTCACAAGTAATGGGCAACGAAGTCACCCCCTTCATCTAGTACCTACGGGTATATCAAAAGGATCACGTACCTTTGGTAAATAGATTCTGTCAAGGAAGCCTTGTCGGTCCTATTGCATCCATTGCATACTCGTATCATATAGGAAATAGATGGAGAATGCTACGAATGTCACAAGTTGATCTATAGAATCTGTTTGCGATCTTGAAAAAGAATTTTCCTATGATATATTCTAGTAGTAAAGAAATGCTCTCCTAAGTGGGTTTCGGATAAAAAGGTATCCTTCCTCCTTAGAAATTAAATTTGGATGATTTGGCACATGCGATCCGGGTTGACTTCTGTCCAAGCCCCGTAAGATGCTGAATTATCTGAGAGACCCAAAGAAACTAGGGGGAAGGTCACCTAATGGGATAAGATTAAGGAAAGAATGAATTTATTGGCAAAGAATGTATTAATAGGGATGTTTTGGCCAAGCCATTTGTGAGTATCTCCCATTTATGGCATTAAGTGGACTAGGGGTATTAACCCCTATCCACTCCCTACAATTAAGCGGACTAACTTTGGATGGATCATTGGTTGTTAACCTAGTGAATGTGTGAACAAGGGGTTGGAAATTTAAGAATCCTAAAATAAACCACTTTTGGTTCAGGCACAATTCCACACGTCAAGTATTCTTCGCGGTCCATTTAGACATGTCAGGGTAACCGATTGACTCGCTTAAGTCTAGAATCACCTCCATCATCTATCCGATATTGTTTACCACCAAGTGCTTACAACCCAGTTTATATGGATCCACCCAATATGGAAACACCAGAACAAGCGTTGGTCCACCCATTAGAAACTTTGCAAGATAAAGTTACTGAAGTCAAGAATGGAATAGCTCAAGTGTTGCACTTGTTATGGAACGTGCCCAGGACTAATCTTGGGGCTGACACAACTCCTCCTCTAGCATAGCTAGAACCAAATAGGCCTATAGGTCATCGAGGGACTTCCTCCAGGGATCCCCCCGTTGTCTGTAATTAAAGATAAAGAAGAGGAATTTGTGGCACATGTTCAAAAGGAGCCTCCAGAGACAGAGAGGGAAAGAAAAATGAGAGAACAATTGGAGAAGCTTGAGGATTTGATCCGAACAAGGAAAAGTCAGGAGAGTCATACAGTAGATTCTAATGAGATGAGCTTCTTTTCTGGGGCAAGAATCCCTGAAAAGTTCAACTGTCAAACCAACAGATTTGATGGTCAGGGGATCTTAAGGCTAGTTTGGAGGTATTCCTCAGTATCATGAAGATATGGCAAATTACTGATAATCAGATGAGGTAGGTATTCATGTCAACATTACCAGGACCGGAACTAAGGTGGCTCACTCAGTTGGAATCCACACAAACACAGAATTGGGCGACAACAATGAAAGCCTTCACTAAACAGTATCCCCACAACATTGAAGTAGATGTGGAACATCGAGAGCTCGAAACCTTGAGACAGCAACCTAGGGAGGGGATTTCTACTTTTGTAATAAGGTTCAGGAATAAGACCGTCAAGATGGCAGAATGACCTTTTGAAGCAGAGCAAGTAGAAATGTTGATTGAGAACTTGTCAAAGCCTTATTATGCTGTTCTCTACTATCAACATCTATAGACTTTTGATGCCCTAATAGCCACTGGGACACATGTTGAGAACAAGATCCTAAGGGATGCACAATATCAAGACATGGGAAAGAATGCCAAGGGTGAGCTAGACAAGAATCCTAAAACCAATATGATGGGTGCAGTCCAACAGTCAATATCCTCTGTGACCATTTCACCTTCATGGCCTTTTGTAATACAATCAAATGCTCCTTCCCAGAAAGTTCCTCACCCAGGAAGATAGTTTTTTTATTTGGGAATGCTAGTGATAGTAGTGTATGAGAAGCTAAAGAAACAAGGATTGCTAGGGACAGTGGCCCCGAGAGTAATCAATAACCCTCCCTTGCCTTGGTACAAATATTGTGAGTATTGTGCTTACCATGCTCAGAAGGGACATACTACTGAAAGATGCCTATCTTTACAGTATGCAGTTCAAGATTTGATAGACAAAGGGACCATTGAAGTCAAGGCCAAATATCCTCCCAAAACCAATCCACTCCCTGATCATGCAAAAGTTAGTGTATTGGAGGAAGAATCAACAAAAAGTGACCCTATGAGGGTAGCGGATGAAGATGGTCTATGCATCCCTATCCTCTTTCCTCTCTCTCTCTTCACCTTCATGTGAGGGGGAGGGGTTTGAGTCATGTGTGCTTCGCTTGCGGGCCTCGCATTGCTGTATCACCTCTTGGATATACGTGGAGGCCTTTTTCGTAAGAGTGTAAAAAATTTTATTTTAGATGGGAGTTTTAATGATGGCCAATTCGGGGATTAGGATCAAACAAATGGGATTTGGAGTTTCCACCTAGGGTTATGGGCCTAGGACTCGGGGGGTGGGCCTGATTCCTGAGAAAAGGGCCCAAAATTTGGTTTGGTCTAGAGATTTAGTGTAAGTGTTAGGTTATAAATTTGGGAAAGTGTTAAGCACCCGATCTGCTCGGTTCAACTGGTCTTCTTGCTAGATACTTGAGAACGAATATTTTTCATAATTATTACTATTCCACATGTATGCATAAGTTATCACACATATATACATTAATTTAATTCAAATAATTATATACACTAAAACAAGGCTTATTAGATATCTATATTATACTTAAATGAGTAGAGAGATTATACCTGAATTTGACCCCTGTTTCGGGTCAAGAGGGGTGGGCCCCTGATTGGTACTGGCTTGAACTATCTTTCGTGCTCTCTTGGCTCAGGGGAAGATGGTCATGACCTCCAACTTCCTTTCTTAGGAGATGCTGATTGTGATGGTATTTGGATAGAGTTCTAGCTAGGAACGGTCGCTTTTGGATTTGGATTTGGATAGAGCTTTGGCTTAGGGAAGGCTATTTTCGGGCTTAGGATGAGGTGTCACTCCGATAAAGCTTCCTATTCCGGAGATAGGATAAGGGAGGGCTAGGCTAAGGTGGCACTTCAGTAGAGCTTCTGTTGGGAATGGCTATTTCTAGAAATATTCTAGGGACACTCGAACAGGGGTTCAGCTAGGAAAGGCTATTTTTGAAAAGAAATGGGCCGACCTAAAAATGGATTGAAGAACTCCAAAGTCTCGAAGCACAAAAGCGGGCGAGATCTTAACAAAGATCTCTTCATAGACCTGAAGAACCTCAAAAGGGGGTGTTTCTAGCTCAAGAACGCTCAAGAACACTCAAGAACACTCAACAGATGTGGCTCAAGAACACTCAAGAGATGTGGCTCAAGAACATACTTTTTTGGCTAAAAAATGGATCTAACTAAGAATTTGGATTGAAGATCTTGACGAAGATCACTCCAAAGATCAGAAGAAAATCAAGAGGGAGGAGGGGAGGAAAATTTCACTTTAAAAGGGGATTCTGGTGTATTGGTGTCCTTTTTTCTAAGGGAGGGGGTATTTATAGTTTTTTCAGGCCAAATAGGAGAGGGGGAATCCCTTAATCCAGTGGACGGAAGGGGGTTCTTGCCTAAAGTGAAGAGATAGGATTTTTGTCCAGTGGGTAAAAGGGGGGAGCTGAAGGCAAAAATGGGCGGGAAGGGCTTTTGTCCAGTGGGTAAAAGGGGATTTTCAGAAAAAATGGGAGGAGAGAGAAGTTCTAGCTAAAAAAATGGATTTTTGAAAAAAGCGGGAGGAGACTGAAATTCCAACTAAAAAAAGGAGGGTTTCAAGAAAATCGAGAGGAGAGAGAAATTCCAGCTAAAAAAAGGGGTTTTCAAAAAAGTGGGAGGAGTGAGAGAATTTCCAACTGAGAAAAGGGTGTTTTCAAAAATGTGGGAGGAGAGAGAGAAGTTCCAGCTAAAAAGGGGGTTTTCAAAAAACCAGGAGAGAAGTTCTAGCTAAAAAAAGGGATTTTTTGGAAAAGCGGGAGGAGAGAGGAATTCCAGCTAAAAAGGGATTTTTAGAAAAGCGGGAGGAGAGAGAAATTTTAGCTAACAAAAAAGGGATTTTTAGAATAGCGGGACAAGAGAAATTCCACTGAAAAAAGGTGATTTCCAAAGAAAGGGAGGAGAGAGAAGCTTTTGTCAGAAAAAGGTGATTTCTGAAAAACAGGAGAAGAGAAACTTTTGCCGAAAAAAGGTGGTTTTTGAAAAAACAGGAGGACAGAGAAGCTTTAGCCAGAAAAAGGATATTTTGCATCACGGATGCGCGACGGATGATGCGCGGGTAATGGCTGAGGTGGTGCTGGTATAAACAGTAGGTGCATGTAGGCGCGAGTGTGTGGGTAATTTGCACGGTGTGCGGGCCACCGACACATGGTGCAAGCACAATGTGCACAGCCATGCAGGCAAGGTGTGCATGGCATGCAGTAGGGGCATGCACAGCTTGCGGCGAGGGAGCGCACACTATGCGGCAGGGGCATAGGTCCGATTTTGGCTTGTCACATATTGTCAAAATTGTCTTTTTGAGCACTATTCATCTATACGGTCATCTTTACTGGATTCCTTCATATATGAAAAGCCAAAATTGGACCCCTTCTCTCCCACGCGGGGATTTCTAGGGTTTTGGGTAGGGGAATATTTCCAACAACACCTCTGTCTATCAGAAGTCAGAAGTCAGGTCCAAGATCCAAATTTCATCATAGCCAGAGGAGGGTGACATAATTAGGTGTCTATAGAATGCCCCTCTATGGCTAAGGCCTGTGCCAACTGCCAAAGGGCAAAGAAAAGAGCGACCACATTTTGTCACCCGAAGCATATACTACCAAGTGCTACCATTACTTGCTCAGTTATGACGGAGGTTAAAAAATGCAATAGATAATATCTCTAAATTTTTAGGACTTACTTGGGCTCCCAATTGGGGGAAAGGAATTCGCTTCTCTTCCAATCCTGCAAAACAAATTAGTACTTTGATCCTGATTCTTCCTTAGCTAGGCTTCGCATGTGCCAGTTTAGGGAATATGGTCTCCAGGCTGGGTCTTTCAAGCTGATCTGGACTAACTAGGACCGATGGTAAAAAAAAATGTTTGGTGCTTGGATTTTCCTTAGCTGGGCTTCATATGTGCCAGTTCAAGGATTTGATCTATAAAATTGGGCCACTCGGATCCGACTCAAAGAAGAAGAGCCACCTAGGGCCGGATAAAAGTGATTGGTCTGCCTGGGGCCAAGTAAATGTAATTAGGCCACTTGGGGCTGGGTCAATGAGATTGAGCCGCTTGGTGCCGAGTAAATGTAATTAGGCCACTTAGGGCCGAGTCAATGAGAATGGGCTGCCTGGGGCCACGTAAATTACGTCTCCTCTTGATTTTTGGTTTAGACTTTGATTCTTGATATTGATTTGGAATTTTTTGATTCTTAATGCTTGACTTGGAATTTTTTTTTCTTTTGTATAAAATTGGTCCCCTCATCTGGAACCCTCTGGTTTTTCTTGAAGTTTTTCCCTTTGGTTTTCTTCATTTTGCTCTTAGAGTTCTTAAAGATATTCATCTTGTTCTTGAGGGAGGAGCTATTGGAGAATCTGACATTCTCACGAGCTTTTATGTAAATTGGAAATCTTTCTGGGGCTTCTTATAATTTTTGAAAGTTTTCAGGGATTTTTACAATTTAGGAAAGTATCTGGGGCTTTTTGTAATTTTTGAAAATATGGCCAAAAGAAGGAAGAGGAAGACTCTGGGAGAGGTCTAGCTTGAGAGTTATAGTAGTCCTTCCCATAGGGATGAGGGCTTGGGCAATTGGTATTCCATGCAAACCCTTCACAACAGTCGGAATCACATCTGCAACTCCATATGGGGTTCCTGGATAAGTCTTCACATTTCATTCATTATTTGGATCATCTTTTATTCATGTTTTGTTCTTCCTTTCTCTTTTTTTTTTTCTTTTTATTTATTGTATTGTTCTTACTTTTTGCTGCTTGCTTTTTTTAGTTATTATTATATATATATATATATATATTTTTTTTTTTGTTAACATGAGGGGAAGGAACCACCTACCTTGGCCTCTTATGGCCATCCAAACATGGTTCAATCTTGGCATAGGATGCTCCCTTACAGGGTGAAGGAGATGGCTGATGATACCTATCTGTGCCGGTTGGCCCTTGTAGAGACCCAAAAGTTTAATCCATCATTAGTGGGGGCCTTGATGCAGTGGTGGTGGCCAAGTACTCACACTTTTCACCTTCCTGTTGGCGAGATCACCATTATGCCTATGTGCTTCTATGCCTTGACAAGCATTCCATTTGGAGGTAGAACCATGACCCTACCCATAGGATTCCTGACTGCCAGGGAGTTCGCAGATCGGACCGGTTTCACTATTAAAACCAGCAAGACATGCATCTGCTTAGGGGAGATTAGTGCCCGATAGTGGAAAGTTGGCCTGGGGGAGAATCCAGGCAACATGTCTCAGATAGCACATTCCTTCCTACTGTTTGCTATGGGTCAGTGCCTCTTCAGTGACCTCCGAGGGGGAGTAGATATCTTCTTGGTGTTCTTTCTCAAAGATCTTCGCATAGTAAATACCTGGGACTGGGGTGGGGTCGCCTATGCATATCTCCTATGGTCCCTAGACCTACTATCTTATGGGGATAGGGGCCTTAAGGGGGCAGGCTACATCATCTAGGTAACTTTTCTTGTCATATCTATTTCCTTCAATCATTTGGTCTACACTTTCATACTTTGATTTATTGAAATAGCCCTGGTGTTTTGAGCATCTAGGAACTATAGCCCCTAAACTAAGGGATCTTAAGACATTCTTCTTCCCCTGTCCACAAAATGGAGAGATAACCAAGTGGTCTGGGCCCGACGCCATCCTCCGGGGACCACCGCTTGTTCTCTTTTGAATGATCTCACTGATGTATGCCATGTATGATATTGAAATTCTATTGGCCTGATGCTGTACTTACCCTTCCTTGGTTATGCAGGCCACTTAGAGACCATTCCATAACCTTGTGTTTTTGGATTCCGAGAGAGTCATCTGGGTTCATCAATTGTCTAAGAACTGAGTCCTTTTCTAGGGCCTATGGGGCCATGCCTGGTACCTCAGAGAGAGAGTAGTACCCCAGTGGTCAGACATCAATCCATGTCCTTTTGGTCTTCCTCCACCCATTATGCATTGTCCAAAGATTGTCCTTACAGATGAGATGAAGTACTTGGCTAACGGAGTATGGGAGGACTCCTTTCTTGATCCAAATAAGGACTACGAAGCCTTCCTGGTGGAGGAGAGAGTGTGCACCCCTCTCAATCCCAATGGTCCAGTCGTATGTTGCCCTTTCTTGAGTATTTCCTGTAGATTCTTCCTTGTTTTGGTCTTGACTGATGTTCTTTCAGGGGAGAGTGAGATGTGTAGATCCTTCTACTGTTCGGTTGCATGCCAGTGCTACCAATCCTTCACAAACAAGGCCCTCTACTAGTGCTGATGGGTCTCTCAGAGTTGCTAACGCCCCCTTTCGGGGCTTCCCTGCCTGGACCTATCTCAATGCGGCCAACCCCAGTCTCCCTTATCTTCTGGAGCCGAACACAGATGTAGACACTTCCCTTGGCCAGCCTATTCCTTATGATTATGTGAGTATCTAATCATTTTCCAATTAACTCTTGACTTCCTTTGGCTGATATGCTCTTTCTCAGGTGTTCACAGAGGTCTATACTGAGATTAGGAGGATATGCATTATGACCTGTGCGTGGTGATAGTTACCAAGGATAGGGAGATTGCCCCATCAAGGTGCACTGATTGAGGACCTGACCCATAGGCTGGAGTAGGTTGGAGTAGCATCTGTGGACTCCCTGATGCTTTATGAGGATGGTTTAGAGTACGGTTCAAATGATGGCTTCTGACCCATAGGGATTTGTTCCTGTATTTCCTGCAAACACAAACACATGGATATTTTCTTTCTTTTTTCTTTTTCCCTCCCCTTGTTTGTTCATTGTTTTATTTCAGCATCTCTATAAAAACTTACTTTTGGCACAAAGAAAATCTTTCTTCTCTTTTTTTTGTTTTTTTTTTT
>NW_024868285.1:179598-229517 GCF_013358625.1 Macadamia integrifolia
CAAACAAAGAGGAGATGTGATGATTTTTGAAAGTATCACTTATTAGCTATTAACACAACCAAATTTTTACCACTATTGCATTAAAATCTTTTTTGTTTTTTGCAATGCTTAGGCACAATCAATTCCATAACTCAAGTCATAATTAGAATAATCAGGATAACACAAAAATCCAAATACTTCCTTATTCCATTACCGAGTGAATTACATTAAAAGGGAGAACACTTTCCTACCACAGATGAGATAGGTGAATCACAAGGTGGGGAGATAATTCTTGAGGTGGGTGAAAGTTCACTAACTCTTCTGGGTCTGTCTCCTCGAGCCCGTATTATCGGCTGAAGTACATAGGCAAATAAAAGGACGTGTGAGTCAATCTCATCAATTTGACATAGTTGTGGCCAAGGGTTATTATCAAAAAATCCTTTTGTGGCTTCCCTGGGAACCTCCATTGATATCCTGCACAGTCCTTTCCTGCATGTACTTTTCTCAATCGGTGATAAGGTTGAATTTAAGAACTTCTCTCTTATCCTAGTAATAAAAAACTCCAAGTGGGCTTCCCCTTAATGGTGTGGTGAGCTTTAGTTTCTCGAGGAGCCAAATCTAAAAAATAGTAGGACTTCCCTGATAATGATTTAGTCTGAATCTATGGCCATAGCTTATGTCATCAAATCCCTTAAACGTTTCTGCAAGAATTGTAGGGACGCTGTCACCTCCCTTCTTTAACTGTTTTACTACCTCAGTTAGAATAGATGGTGCACCATGCCGGGAGTGTAGAGAACATAACGAGATATCATGCAAAGTAAATAAGCAACCAGGGATCACTGCTGATGGATTCCTCCCATTGGTAGATATTGGATGAAGATCTGAGCCACCTTCAGAATGTCGATCTTCCCTTACCTGACAAATTGCTTTACTTCTTCTTCTTTCCATCTGAAGAAACCCTAAATTTCTTTTAAGCAAACTTTCTTCAAAGAGGGTTGGAATAAACTGCCTTTGGATGGAGATAGCATACAAACCCAAAATTCTTTAAGAGTTGGGCAAATCTCTGCTAATCTAAATCGAAATATATATAGGTCGACATCCTCGTGTTGAGGCACCTATTGGAGTAATTGGTGATGTAGCTTCACACATCCAACTTGGCCAAGAAATGACACATTCATGGATTCCAGTAATTCTGGTGCCTCATATTTATGTCTAAGGTCCATTTCCTTAACATCTTATCCAACGAGCCCATGAATTTTCCTGAAACCAATACAAACAATGAGATATAATGATTTATCAAAGCATTACTCATTGGCTAATGATTCAAACAAGCCTTTACCACTGTTGCATCAAGCTCTTCCTTTTTGTTTTTGACTTTGATTGATCAAGGGTGGAGAATAAACTGGCCCTGATAAACTGGTGTCGGGTGGTGATTTTCTTTTAGGGGATAGAATCCTGGATAAGAATGGACGGACCATAGGTGAATGATAGATACCTAATGGGCTTTCATGCAAAATGGCGATTCTTGAGGGATAGAATTCTGGGTAAGAAGTGATGGACCAATGGGTGGATGATAGATACCTAATGGCCTTTCATGCCAAATGGCAATTCTTGGGGACACAAACTATGATGATCTTTTAAGGTACTTTGATTATTAATCAAGGTAATGATTTATTGCCTTTAGATGGTTGAGACCGCACTTGCACATGTGAAGTTGCCTACGTATCCCTCGAAAGGAATCAGGTTTGACATAGTTCAGGATGTTTCACCCTTTTAGATATAATATTTCTTGATTTGATCCATGTTGACCAGTCCAGGTATTTCTTCACCGTTGTGGTCTAAGAGTTTCATAGCTTTGCTTAGTAGAATTTCTTTTACAGTTAATGGGCCGCTCCAGTTGGGCTTGAATTTTTCTCTTGGGTCATGAATTGGGGCTCTTTGTTCCCAAAGAACAAGTTCACCCACCTCTATATGACAGGGCTTCACATTCTTGTTAAAGGCCCTAGCCATTCTCAATTGATATTTCTTCAGATTATCCATGGCTTTCATGTGCCTTTCATCGAGAAAGTTAAGCTCATTATGTTTGTACTTCACCCATTCTCCTTCAAGTAGCTGACTATCAAGGAGTACCCTTAAGGACAGTACCAGGATTTCCATGGATAGAATAGCCTCAACTCCATACACCAAAGAGAAAGAGTTACCCCTGTCGAAGATCTTACAAAAGTTCGGTATGGCCATAAGGCAAGGGGTAACTTATCAGCACAATCCTTATGTGTTTCCACCATTTTCTATAGGATGACTTTGATGTTCTTGTTGGCTACCTCTATTGCCCCATTGGTCTGCTGTCTATAAGTGGTAGATCGATGCCTTCTGATACCAAACTTTATGCAAATTTTATCGGTCTTGCCCCAGAAATGGGATCCCTGATCTAATATCAATTCTTGAGGTACTCCATATCAGGAAATGTGTTTTCCCTGATGAACTTGGCCACCGTAGCAGATGTGAGAACTGCATCAGATTGAGTTTTTATCCACTTGGTGAAATAATCAATGGCTACCAAGATGAACTCGTGGCCGTTGGATGCTTTAGGGTTGACCTTTCTAATGATATCAATGCCCCAAGTGGAGAATGGCCAAGGTGAACTTAGTGAATACAACTCTGTTGGCGGGATATGTATGATGTTAGCAAATATCTGACACTTGTGGCATTTCTTGACAAAGTCCATGCAATCTACTTCCATTGTGTTCCAGTAATATCCTAGCCTATGGATCTTCTTAGATAACATCTTGGCATTCATGTGGGGTCCATAGAGACCTTGATGAATTTCTTCCATGATATTTGTAGCTTGTTCCTCATCTACACACAACAACTGTATTCTGTCAAAGGATCTCTTGTATAACAAATCCTCTTGGAAAATAAACTGGGTGGCATATCTCCTTAGAAACTTCTCTCTGTCAGTTGCTTCAACTAGGTACTTCCTTTCCCTAATGAAATCCACTATGTGAGCGAACTAAGACCAACCATCCACAGTGAGAGAGTTTAGGGAATTCTGATAAATGGGCCTACTTCTTTGTTCTACCAAAAATGGTCAGACTCTAGCCATAGGGCTGCACTCTACCACAAAATCCAAGGTTGCAAGGGCACCAGCAAACCTATTGTTATCCCTCTGGAAGTATTTGAACGAGATCTTCTCAAAGTGTTCAATCACCTTTTCCAGATGTTCTTGATATGGCTTCATCTTTTCATCTCTTGTTTTCCACTTTCCTTGCATCTGACAAATGACAATGGATGAATCTCCGTAAACCTTAATCCTTTTCACCCGAATGGTTAAAGCAGTTTCGAGCCCCAAAGCACAGGCTTCATATTCGACAATATTGTTGGTACAGGGGAAGTTGAGGTAAAATGATGAAGGCATATAAAGGCCATCATGAGTGACTAGCAATATTCCCACGCCACATCCCTTCTGATTGGCTGCTCCATCAAAGAATAACTACCATTCATTAATTGTATCTTCTTCCTCTAGTGCTACGATTCCTTCATCGGGAAAGGCATCATCCAAGGGTCTTCCATCTTCTGTGGGGTGAGCAACCAAATGATCAGCTATAGCCTGGCCCTTGATAGATTTCTGAGTAACATAGGTGATGTTAAACTCTAATAGCAAAAGTAACTAACAGGCCATCCTTCCTATTAAGGTCGGTTTCTCAAAGAGATATTTGTTGGGATCCATCTTTAAGATCAAATGCACCAGATAGGAAACCATGTAGTGTCGTAACCTTTTAGTTGCCCAAATCAACGCAGCACAAGTTCTTTCCAAAGATGTATACCGGGTCTCATATTCCAGAAACTTCTTGCTAAGGTAATATATGGCATGCTCTGCCCTCTTTTCTATTTCTTTCTTTGCTAGCAAAGAGCCCATAGAATATTCTTTCATGGACAGAGACAACAGAAGTGGTTCTCCTTCCACTGGCAGTGTCAATACTGGTGGGTTCATAAGGTACTCCTTGATCTTCTCAAAGGCTTGTTGGCATTGGTCATTCAATTCCGTGGGTTGATCCTTCTTCAACAGCTTGAAAATTGGTTCACAGATTGTAGTCAACTGAGCTATGAATCTGCTAATATATTGTATGTGACCTAGAAATCCTTATATTTGCTTTTCAGTCCGAGGCGTGGGCATTTCCTGAATTGCCTTGATTTTGATAGGGTCGACTTCAACACCTCTTTCACTCACCAAGAAGCCTAACAACTTTCTCATTGTTGCCTCGAACACACACATTTGAGGGTTCAACTTCAGCTGATACTTCTTGATTCTTTCGAAGAATCGCCTTAGTGCAGGAATATGCCCCTGCCGATCTTTTGAATTTACTATCATGTCATCCACATAGACTTCCATATCCTTGTTCATCATATCATGCAATATGGTTGTGGCTGCTCTTTGATAAGTTACCCCGGCATTCTTCAATCCAAAAGGCATCACCTTGTAATAATAGGTTCCCCACAGAGTGGTGATGGCTGTTTTCTCACGATCCTCTGGGTGCATACTTATTTGGTTGTATCCCGAGAATCCATCCATGAATGATAACAAAGCATGCCCCACCATATTATCTACCAATATGTCATTGTGGGGTAATGGAAAGTCATCTTTAGGGCTCACTTTGTTAAGATCTCAGAAGTCCATGCACATCCGAACCTTCCCATCTTTCTTTGGTACTGGTACAATACTGGCCAACCAATGGGGGTACTTCACCACCTATAGGAACCCTGCATTCCATTGCTTCACAACTTCTTCTCTGGTCTTCTCACTCCATTCTGGCTGCATTCTTCAGAGCATCTATTTTACTGAGTTTGCCCCATTGTAAGTCAGCAATCGATGATGTACAATGTTGGGGTTGATACCAAGCATATCCTCGTAAGACCAAGCAAAGACCTCAGTGAATTCCTTCAAAAGATTACTTATCCATTCTGCTTCTTTGTCATCAAGGGTAATGTTAATTTTTACCTCTCGAAGGCATTGGTCGGTTCCTGGATTAATAACCTGAGTATCCTCATGGATGGGTCAGGATTTCTTTGGTTTGTATTATTTTATAAATTCTTGATATTTATTAAGATCATCATTGGAAAAAGGAGGCAAGTCATACTCAGAATCAAAAATTTCATTCATGAAAGGAGTAACAGACTCGACATACATGGACTCTAGACTCTTCTCAAGAGGGGAGATTAACACAGAATCATAAACAATAGACTCGACTATAGACCTGATAACTGGCTTGATTCTTTCACTTGGGGTAATCAGGCTGGTTGACTCAAAAGCATGAGCAAACTTGAAGTTTTTCCCAATGCTTATCTAGGTCAGAAGTTGTTTAGTGGCTTGATGGATGAGGAAGTGTGGCAAAGGGCCTTCTTTGCCTTCTAAGAAAGTTGCTGCTATTTCTTTAGTGGCGCAATGGTTCCTCTGGATAGGTGCCTGCTTCTTTATGAATACCAGCTGACCAATCTCGTGCTCTTAGAAGCCGAACTTCCTGAGGGGTGAAGATTGATGGAGACTGCTCAATCCTTTTTCTATGTAGTCTATCTTTCTTGGCCTATTGAGGGATGCCATCCTTGTACCTCGGTCACATCTTTGACCACCTTCACGAGCCTTCCCATTGCAATTGGTTCGGGCATAATAAATACAAACCATCATCCTCTGTGCTCTCCTCTATTTTTCATACTCACTTCTTCCTCTGAAAGGATGGGGCTTGAGCTCATACAACTCTCGGGTTCTTGGCTCTTGTAGGAGGGAGTAAATGAAGCCTTTCAAATCATTGGGAAGTGATAGACTCCAAGTGAGCCTTATCTTCTTCTCACATTCTCTCTTCATGAGAACTCGAGGACTAGGTGCCTCCTTTGATTGGATCAATGTTGTAGGATCATCAAAGGAAGACCTAGTCTCAATCAGTGCAATTTCTGCTATCCCAGTGATGCAACTGCCTTGGTCACCTTCTTTGACTAGCATTTTTTGTTATTCCACTTCATGAGTCACCCAATCAAACTCGTCTTGGAAGAAAATTTCAAGTCCTGGTTGCATCTTGGTGGTGGTATCATCAAACCACGACTCTACATTCCCATAAAAGGGGAAATCCTCTCCTTTTGTGACAAAGTATCCATTGAGAGTAGGGTAGTAAGTGATAGAGATCTTCCTAGTCATCCTCAACACTTTTTACCCTTTAACAGTTGGAGGAGTGTACCCGAGACCATTCTTTCCTTTGTTCACCACCAAACTAGGCTACTTTAGAACTCGTTGGTGATATTTCCCCAGTCCTATGCCAGGAAAATACTGCATGTTCTTTATCATTTGATTCACTGGCAGACTCCATATGGCTTCATAGTTAGCCAGGATTTTCTCCTTCGGAGCTTCTTTGGCAATGGCTGCACAAGTGGTGTCTATTTCAAAACCACTTAGTTGCACCTCCTGGTCTTGTTCTTCCCCATTTTCAATGTTGGCTAGAGTTTTAACCACTTCAGGATCTCCGGCCACTAAGACCACCTTCCCCTCATGAATGAACTTCATTTTTTATGGAGACAAAAGGACACCGCCTTTGCCGGATGCAACTATGGCCTTCCCAAGAGCATGTTAAAGCTGTCGGTATATCAATGACTTGGAAATCAACAACAAACTTCATCGGGCCAATCTTTACAGCAAGGGTAATGATGCCAAGGATCTTCCTTTTGGTATTATCGTATGCCCTTATGGTTTGGGTGGTTAGCCTCATTTCTACCAAGTTAATGCCGATACTCTTTGCTGATCTCAATGGTAGCACATTCAAAGTGGACCCATTGTCAATAAGAACCTGGGGAACTATTTTGTCAATGCATTCAACTGCAATGTGGAGAGCTCGACGGTGTTGGGTTTTCTTAGGAAGCTTAGAATCTTAGAATATCAGGGACTGCACTGTATATGTTGCTCCTACTATATGTGTGAGGTGTGTCAGATTTATCTCGATTGGCACTTGCACATTAGCGAGAGACCTTAAGACTGCTTCACGGTGCGATGGGGATACCATCAACAATCTCCAAATGGAGATATTTTCCTTGGACTTCTTGAGTTGAGCCAAGACTGGGTTCTCTGGCTCTTTCTTCATGTGGCTAGTTCCGGCCTCATTAATCCTTGGTTGTTCTACTGCTAGAGCCTTGCCCTTGTAGTCTTTCCCACTTATAGTTTCCATCACGTTGATTGGTTTTTTCATAATAATCTCAGTGGGATAAATATCTTCATCGTCACTGTTGGTTAGGGTGATTATCCCTACCATAGAGTCATCTTCTTCTGATTCTCCTTTCCTGCTTAGGGTGGAAAGTCGAGGACCTCCATAAATTTCCACTACCCTAGCTCGTAACTTCTTGACTGCATTGGAAATCTCTTGGAATGTAGCGTCTACCACCTTTATGATTGTGTCATCTGGTCCTATTTACTCCAGATCATCTAATTGCTCCCGATAGTAAAGATCCCTGACTGTTACTTCCCTTAACATTTTTTCAATTTCTTCTAGCCTTTCTTGCATTCTCAATGTGTTGGAATACACTTCACATGGTTTTTCTTCCAACTCAAATGTGGAGTACAGTTCATCCATATAAACTTGCATGGCTCTCCAGATTCCCCCTCATTTTCTGAATCTGATGTAGAATCATCTCCCTCTATGCATGGGAAGGATAAATACCACTTGTTGGATCAGCTATTAGGTCATCGTTGCCAATGCCGTAGACTAAGAAACATGTCGGATGTTCTAGTGAGTAATATTCTGACTCATCATTATAATCATTGTACCAAGGCCCTTGGTAGTCATCCCAGTCTAGATACCCATCATCCTCTCGAGAATCAGAGTCATCTCCATCCTCCTCATCTTCATTTTCATCCTCATCATCATCGTTATCATCCTCTTCTTTGCTGATTTCACTCCCACTTGATAATTCATCAGATTCCTCAGGGCCATCAAATTCTCTGGCATCCAAACGCTCGTAGTATTCTGAGCATATGGATTGAAAGATTTCCATAGGGTTGGTCTTATCATTACTGGCTCAAAGTTGGACCAATCCTGATTCATCATCCTCTGTGTCACTCCCTATGTGGATTAAAGAAGTTTATTCTTTGATCTGCTCCCCTATAGCCAATGTGGTTACTGCTCTGAGAAGTTCAGCTATAATCTATTAAATTACCTCTGGATTGTCTTTTGAAGTTATAGCAGGCTGGATAGAAAAGTGGGATCACTCTCCTAGTCTTCCCCCAATGCATTTACAGACCCTGTTGATGAAGTCATCTTTAGGGAGTCTGGTAGTGTAAGTATATCCTTCCAATCGTACCCGCCTGTCCATCCTTCTTTTGGGTTATACACCAAACCTTGAGAATGGAATTGGTATGAGGGTGATAAGGGATATGAAGTGGGATGGTATGAAGGTGATGTAATGTGAGAGGTAGGATATTAAGATTGGGGGTGATAGGATGAAGAGGTTCCTCCACTTTGATGGTGGGGGAAAGGTTGATGATATGGCAGAGGCTGATAATATAGTAGAGGTTGGTAATGTGGTGCGATGGATTCTTCTGATGAGGAGGGATGGACGGGGGGCACTCAATCTTTTGACTCTTCTTCTAATGATTCTCTTCTTCTGGGGGTTCTATGATTCCATCCCTTTGACTCATGACTCTTCTGTAAGCACGGGCATTCATATGATTCTTCCAAGCTCTAAGTACAATGAGTTGAGTGGGGTCACTCTCCGTACTTTCTTCATCCAGATTGTTCACATGATCAGGGAGTGGGTTGGTATTGACATTGGGAGGCTACTTGATCTTGACCTTAATGGTTCCATTGTATACCAAGTCCTAAATTGCATGCTATAAATCCAAACATCTTTTAGTATTGTGCCCCTTCTGAGTGTGGTAGGCACAATACTCATGATCCCTATACCAAGTTGGAGGAGGATTGCTGATCACTCTTGGAGCCACTGTCCCTAGCAATCCTTGCATCTTTGACTTTTCATATACGGTTGTTACAGGCATTCCCAGATCAGAAAATTGCCTTCTTGGGCGAGGAGCCTTTTGGGTGGGTGCTTCTGCTTGTATTATGAAGGGTTGTGAAGAACTGGCTAGTGAGACTGACTGCTGAACTGCACTCACCATATTAGTTTCTGAACCTTTTCCCAGTCCGACTAGGGTGTTCTTGCTTGCATCTTGGGAGGATCCTTGATACTAGGCCTCTCTCAGAATTCTTTTCTCCATCAGTGTGCTGGTGGCTATCAAGGTATCAAAAGTTTACAAATGCTGATAGTAAAGAACATCATAATATAGCTTTGACAAGTTCTCTATTAACATCTCTACCTGCTATGCTTCTAAAGGCCATCTACCATCTTGGTGGCCTTATCTCTGAATCTCATCAAGAAGGTGGTGAATCCTTCTTTAGGCTACTACCTTAACGTCTTAAGCACCTGACGTTTCACATCCACCTCAGTAATTTAGGAGTACTATTTGGTGAAGGCCTTTACCACCGTTGCCCAATTCTAAGTTTGTGATGACTCCAACTGTATAAGCCACCTCAGTGTTGTTCCTGATAGGGTTAACATTAAGGCTTGCCCCATCTGGTTCTATGTAAGTTTCCATGACTTGGCGATGCTGAGGAAGACCTTGAGATGAGCCTTGGGGTCTCCTAACCCTCAAATCTATCAGGCTGCCACTTGAATTTTTTTGGAATTCTTACTCCAGAGAAGAAACTCATTTCCTCAAAATCCACTGCTTGGCCTTCTGAGCCTTTTCCTGCTCGAATCATGTTCTCTCACTTCTCTAACTACTCTCTAAGCTTCCTTTTTTTCTCTGTCTCTAAAGGCTCAAAGTGGATGTGTGCTGCAAATTCTTCTTCTTCATCTTTGATCACTACCCTAGGAGGAGGGACCTTGGAATAGCGCCCTCGTTGACCATTTAGACGGGTAGGTGAAGATCCTCTCTGACCGATTGGACAGACATGCTCTAGTTCCCCTAAGTCAACTTGGGAAGAATTCCCACAATGACCTATAGCTCCATTCTAGTCCACATCTCCTGTTGTCGGTGCCGACTCATTCCTGGGATCAGCTTTAGGAGGGTTCTGAAGTGTATGCAGTATCTGGGCTATCCCTCTTTTGACTTCAGCCATTTCTATCTGCAAGTTCTCCATGGGATGAACCCAGGCCTGTTTGGGTGTTTTCATTTTGGGTGAATCCATGCTTACTGGGCTATAATCACCTGGTAGTAGACAATCTCGAAGAGATGACGGAGGTAATTCTAGACTTAGGCGAGTGAATCGATTACGTTGATGCGTCGTAAGGGATCGTGGTGAATACTTGGGGTGTGGAATTGTGCCTGAACCAAAAGTGGTTTATTTTAGGATTCTTGAATTCCCAACCTCTTGTTTATACATTCATCAAATTAATAACCAATGATTGATCCAAAGTCAGTCCGCTAAATGGTAGGGGTGGATAGGGTTTGATGACCTTCGTCCACCCAATGCCATAAGTCGGAAGTTCATACGAATGGCTTGTTGAGAATATTCCAATAAGACATTTCATGTAATAAAGTTATGCTTTTCTTGCTCTTTTCCCACCAGGTGTCTTTCCTCCTGATTTTCTCAGGACTTCTCAAGACTTAACATGACTCTGACGGGATTTCCCCTGAGTTATGTATCTGGATTTTTTCCTTAAGGAGGAGGGACACCTTTTATCCAAAACCCACTTTAGAAAAGCAATTCTTTACATCAGGAATATAATATAGGAACATTCCTTTTCAAGGCTGCAAATAAGTTCTACAGTTAGCTTGTGGTGCTCCTAGCTTCTTCATCTATTTTCTACATGATGCGAGCATGCGGTGGATGCAACAATAGGATCGATAAGGCTTCCTTGACAGGATCTATATACACAAGGTACGTGATGCTTTTGATATACCCATATGTACGAGATCAAGGGGGTGACTTCCGTGCCCATTACTCATGATTACACACGAGGTTAAGCAATTGGCCACGGGGTGGTGGAACGATGAGTGATTATGTGCAAAAGTGTAATGTAGGGTAACCATCATTTGATCTCAAAATGCCGTAAAGTGCTTGGACCTCCCCAAGGGTGCTGGCACAAATACAACATCCTCGCCATTTGGTGATGCATTCGATCTCAAAATGTTATAAAATACACAAACCTCCCCAAGGGTGCTAGCACAAATACAACCTCCTCGCCATTTGATGATACCTTTCATTCTTGCATAGGAAGCGGGTATCATTTGCTCTCAGAGTACTCTCCATGACATGCACTGACCTCCCTAAGGGTGCAGGCATGACAGGGAGTCCCTCGCCAAATGATTTCACTTTGAGCATGATGCATGATGCAGTTAGTGAATACAATTACAAACATAGGGTTAGTCAAACATGTTTTCAAACAAAGGTGGTGGAAAATGTTCGTGCATTTAAAGGTAGCATATAGTATCGAAAGCTTGACATTTATCCCTAGTGGAGTCGCCACTATGAGGGTAGCAGCTGGAGATGGGCTATGCATCCTCATCCTCTCTCCTCTCTCTCTCTCTTCACCTTCATGTGAGGGGGAGGGGTTCGAGTTGTGTGTGTGCTTCATTTGCAGGCCCCGCACCACCGTATCGTTGCTTGGAGATACGTGGAGGCCTATTTCGCAAGAGTAAAAAATTCATCATTTGAGATGGGGGTTTTCTAATTCAGGGATCAGGATCATGTAAATAGGGTTTGGAGTCGCCACCTAAGGTTATGGGCCTAGGACCCGGGGGTGGGCTTGATTCCTGAGGAAAGGGCCCGAAATTTGGTCTACTATAGAGATTTGGGGTAAGTGTCAGGTTATAGAGTTGGGAAGGTGTTAAGCACCCAATCTGCCTGGTTCAACTGGTCTTCTTGTTAGATGCTTGAGAATGAACATTTTCCATAATTATTACTATTCCACATGTATGGCTAAGTTATCACACATATATACATTAATTGAATTCAAACTATTATATACACTAAAACAAGGCTTAATAGATATTTACATTATGCTTAAATGAGGAGAGCGATTATACCTGAATTTGACCCCTGTTTCAGGTCAAGAGGGGTGGGCCCCTGATTGGTACCAGCTCGGACAGTCTTTCATGTTCTTCCGGCTCAGGGGAAGATGGTCTTGACCTCCAACTTCCTTTCTTATAAGATGTTGATTGTGATGGTATTCGGACAAAGTTCCGGCTAGGAACGATCACTTTCAGATTTGGATTTGGACAGAACTTCGGCTAGGGAAGGCTATTTCTGGATTTGGATTCGGACAGAGCTTTCGCTTAGGGAAGGATATTTTCTGGCTTGGGATGAGGTGGCACTCCGATAGAGCTTTCGCTTGGGATAGGCTAAGGGAGGGCTAGGCTGAGGTGGTACTTCGACAGAGCTTCCACTGAGAACGGCTATTTCTGGAAATATTCTAGGGACACTCGGACAAGGATTTGGCTAGGAAAGGCTATTTCTGAAAAGAAACAAGCCGACCTAAAAATGGATTGAAGAACTCCAAAGTCCTGAAGAACGCTTTAAAGATCCGAACAGAGTTTCAGATCTTAACAAAGATCTCTTCGTAGACCCAAAGAACCACAAAAGGGGGGGTTTCTATCTCAAGAACGCTCAAGAACACTCAAGAACACTCAAGGGAGGTGGCTCAAGAACATACTGTTTTTGGCTAAAACTAGATCTAACTAAGAATTTGGATTGAAGATCTTCAAGATCCTGAAGAACACTTTGAAGATCCGAATGAGTTTTTGGATCTTGATGAAGATCGCTCCAAAGATCAAAAGAAAATCAAGAGGGGTGAGGGGAGGAAAATTTCACTCTGAAAGGGGATTCTGGTGTGTTGGTGTCCTTTTTTTCTAAGGGAGGGGGTTATTTATAGTTTTTTCCGGCCAAATAGGAGAGGGGGAATCCCTTTATCCAGTGGACGGAAGGGGGATTCTTGCCTAAAGTGAAGAGATAAGATTTTTGTCCAATGGGTAAAAGGGAGGAGTTGAAGGCAAAAATGGGTGGGGAGGGCTTTTGTCCAGTGGGTAAAAGGGGGTTTTCAGAAAAAATGGGAGGAGAGAGAGAAGTTCCAGCTAAAAAAAGGGATTTTTGGAAAAGCAAGAGGAGAGAGAAATTCTAGCTGAAAAAAGGGGGTTTTCAGAAAAGCATAAGGAGAGAGAAATTCTAACTAAAAAAAGGGGTTTTCAGAAAAGCAGGAGGAGAGAGAGAAGTTTCAGCTGAAAAAGGGGGTTTTGGAAAAGCAAGAGGAGAGAGAAATTTCAGCTAAAAAAAGTGATTTTTTAAAAAGTAGGAGAGAGAAATTCCAGCTAAAAAAGGGGTTTTCAAAAAAAGCGAGAGGAGAGAGAAATTTCAGTTAAAAAAGGGTTTTCAAAAAAGCAGGAGGAGAGAGAAATTCCAACTAACAAAAAGGGGGTTTTCAAAAAAGCGAGGGGAGAGAGAAATTCCAGTTAAAAATAGGGTAATTTCTAGAAAAATGGGAGAAGAGAGAAACTTTTATCTGAAAAAGGTGATTTCTGGAAAAAAGGAGGAGAGAGAAGCATTAGCCGAAAAAAAGCGAGTGACGGCATGCAACAGGGTGTGAGGGCAATGTGCACGATGTGCGGGCCACCTGAGCATGGTGTAGGCACAATGTGCATGGCCATGCAGGCAAGGTGTTCACGATATACAATAAGGGCATGCACAGCATGCGGCGGGGGTGCGCACACTGTGCGATGGGGTCGCGCACATGTGTAGCTGGGGCATGCTCCTGTGCAATGGGGGTGCACTCCAGTGTGGCGGTGGTGCATACCCATGCGGTGGGGGCATGTATGTTGTGAGGTGGGGGTGCACATGCATATTGTCACACCCCGTTCGCCCTGAACCGGAGCGGTGACCGAGTTAACACCGGTTAACCCAAACCTGCCAGGATCATCAGATACTGTATTCCACCACAGCATACACACACTAACATCAATTCATCAGATCAGCGGAAGGCTAAGTTTTACCTGTAAATAATTCCCATATACTTGATACCCAAATGATGATACCATAATTATATACATTTGGGCCCGAAGGCATGATATATACACAAAAGAATAAAGTCCAAGTATCAAGTATATACAGGAAAATATCAGAATCATCAGAGTACACAGCTCGGCATCGGTATCAAGGCTGGAGCTCAGCTCGGCCTCAGAACCGCTGTCCCGCAGCACAGCTCTCACACGCGCAGTCTACACCGTGCTCAAACTCCTCAGGGGTCCACCAGTCCTCCTCAGGAAACTCGACTGTGGGACCCACCCCATGCTCCTCAGATGCATGACCTGCAAAATCATCTAAAAGGGGTGTACACGTGGAATGAGCTCACTAGCTCAGTAAGTAGAGAGGTGGACCACACACAACAGTCCACACATCACAACACATCATATGCACTACATGCCATGCAAGTCATTTTAAATCACATACACCTAATCAACATTACTAAGTCTTTGGTTTTAGTGCTACTACAACCACCGTGCGCGTATACTCCGGGTACGAGCCGCGAACTCCCTCCCGCGATACGCCCATAGGGCTGTTGGAGAAGGCCCACCGTGAGTACTCGGAAAAATAAAGACAATGCCGTCCACCGGCTCTCAACAGAAATGTAAATAAATTAAATGACAGTGCTGACTCCAGCAATTTAAAAGCAGTACGATTGGCCCTCTTGAATGTACCACCGGGGTTGCCGGCTGTCCTACATGACTCGCCGGGCGTAATGCCTAACCGCCACAGTGTCCGACAACCGCGACCCCTGCTTCCCCCCAAATGGCAACCCAACACCTCAACCCCTGTTGGGAAGGGTCGTAGCACGGGATGGTGAGAATCCTAATACCGCATGCTCCTATATGTAGTACGACTGTATAGTGCCTCCGTGTCCCATACCACGGGCCACCAATGCATTCGTTTCCAAGCCGACCACGGCATCTAGTCTATCAATGCATTATGCAACATGATGTCCACATTCAACATATAACATCTCATTTAATTTGCATTTGAAAAGTAAACATATCATATATGCGCATCAATGAGTGGAATGACTAATCTATATAGCACATTCATGATGACATGACTAGATTAGATATAGTTATATGAATGCCAAACAAATGCCTTGAAACAAGACCAAACGTCCTCTCTCCACTTACTTGTAGCGTACAAGGATTCCCGCTCGGTACGGGTGAGATCCGGAGCGAATCGGGTAAGATTTGGTGAACCTAACATAATTGAGCGGAGTTAGTACTTCACCATTTTAGAATCAAAATTAATGAAATCCAACGTCAAAATCGTGTTTAGAACGTCGAAAGAAGGTCACACGTCCGATTTGGGCTCGATCGGACCTACGGATCACCTTCGGGGCCACTCAGGTGGGTCAGACAGGTGGGCTGTCTACCCACCGGTCCTACCCGCCGGTTTGGACCGGCGGGTATGGACCCGCCGGTAGGACCCGCCGGTCCTACCCGCCGGTTTGGCCAGGGACCCCCTGGCCTCTCAAGTGGGTGCTCTCAGGCGGGTAGGGACCCGCCGGTTGTACCCGCCGGTTTTGGCGGAAAAACCCCAGTTTCTTCTCAACTTCCTCCATTCCTTGGGGACCCAAATAGGGCTTTTCTCAACCCATTCTTCACACCTTTAGAGTCCTATAGGATGGTTCTAGCTTAGATTTAAGTTAGATTCAAGTGAGGGGAACCATCGTACCTTCTTTGCTCAAGAATGACTTCAAACCCTCCAAATCACTTCCAACTCACAATGCTCCTTCTACCTTGTCAATATCTCTTCAAATCCTTCAAGATCAACACATAAATCATCTATTAAACCTTAGATTCATTATTTCAAAGGGTGGTTACAAGATCTTAAGAAACCATACTCGAATCAAGGGTTTAAAGCGTGGGTATGGTTAATGTTCACAAAACCCAACTTTTCTTACCTCCAACTGTAGATCTCGAGTTGAAGATTACTCTCCCGGCACCAGAATGGCAAGATCGAGCTTCGGCGCCACTGAAATCCTTCCTTTCTTCCTCTTCCTTTCTTCTTCCCTTTCTTTTCTCTCTCCTCTTTACTTTTCTCACCAACGTACGAGGGTAATAAATGGAAAGAAAAGAAATTATAAAGCTTTATATACTATTCCTACTTAAGTGAATAGTGTTGGATGGGTCACTCAGGTGGGTGGGTGTACCCACCTGTCATACCCACCCGAGAGTCAAAACTTGGGATTTTGACCGGGCTCGGACCTCGGCTCAAACCCCACTCCAGGCATACATTGTAGCATACGTATATATCTTAAAATACAGATATAATACCTGTTTTATCCGTACATAGCCTTATGGTAGGTGCACGTACACGGTTTGGGCACTCCCGTCTCTTCTGGCACTGACTCGGACTTGTCGGGCCAGCCGGTGTTTAGGGTCACCCGTGCCATCATAGCCCATAAGGAACCCGCTCTAACATCCTCTGGCTCGGTTCCTGCATGGTTAAACCGGTTCAACCGCGAAATCAGACCGGGATTAAGAAGCGGGATATTACATNATAATCTATATAGCACATTCATGATGACATGACTAAATTAGATATAGTTATATGAATGCCAAACAAATGCTTTGAAACAAGGCCAAACGTCCTCTCTCCACTTACCTGTAGCGTACACGAAGTCTCGTTCGGTACGGGTGAGATCCGGAGCGAAACGGGTAGGCTTTGGTGAACCTAACAAAATTGAGAGGGGTTAGTACTTCACCATTTTAGAATCAAAATTAATGAAATCCGACATCAAAATCGTGTTTAGAACGTCGAAAGAAGGTCACCCGTCCGATTTGGGCTCGATCGGACCTACGGATCACCTTCGGGGCCACTCAGGTGGGTCAGACAGGTGGGCTGTCTACCCACCGGTCCTACCCGCCGGTTTGGACCGGCGGGTATGGACCCGCCGGTTTGGCCAGGGACCCCCCCTCTCAGGTGGGTGCTCTCAGGCGGGTAGGGACCTGCCGGTTGTACCCGCCGGTTTTGGCGGAAAAACCCCAGTTTCTTCTCAACTCCCTCCATTCCTTGGGGACCCCAATAGGGCTTTTCTCAACCCATTCTTCACACCTTTAAAGTCCTATAGGATGGTTCTAGCTTAGATCTAAGTTAGATTCAAGTGAGGGGAACCATCTTACCTTCTTTGCTCAAGAATGACTTCAAACCTTCCAAATCACTTCCAACTCACAATGCTCCTTCTACCTTGTCAATATCTCTTCAAATCCTTCAAGATCAACACATAAATCATCTATTAAACCTTAGATTCATCATTTCAAAGGGTGGTTACAAGATCTTAAGAAACCATACTCGAATCGAGGGTTTAAAGCTCGGGTATGGTGAATGTTCATAAAACCCAACTTTTCTTACCTCCAACTGTAGATCTCGAGTTGAAGATGACTCTCCCGGCACCGGAATGGCAAGATCGAGCTTTGGCGCCACTGAAATCCTTCCTTTCTTCCTCTTCCTTCTTCTTCCCTTTCTTTTCTCTCTCCTCTTTACTTTTCTCACCAAACGTACGAGGGTAATAAATGGAAAGAAAAGAAATCATAAAGTCTTATATACTATTCCTAATTAAGTGAATAGTGTCGGATGGGTCACACAGGTGGGTGGGTGTACCCACCTGTTATACCCACCTGAGAGTCAAGACATGGGATTTTGACCGGGTTCGGACCTCGGCTCGGACCCTCCCCCAAGCATACAATGTAACATACGTATATATCTTAAAATACGGCTATAATACCTGTTCTATCCGTACATAGCCTTATGGTAGGTGCACGTACACGGTTTGGGCACTCCCGTCTCTTCTGGCACTGGCTTGGACTTATCGGGCCAGCCGGTGTTCAAGGTCACCCGTGCCATCATAGCCCATAAGGAACCCGCTCTAATATCCTCAGGCTCGGTTCTTGCATAGTTAAACCGGTTCAACCACGAAATCAGACCGGGTTTAAGAAGCGGGATATTACATTACCCCCCCCTTCTGAAAAATTCCGTCCTCGAAATTGCGTACCTGGTTGATCAAAAAGATGAGGGTACTTGGCTCGCATTTCTTCTTCTACCTCCCAAGATGCTTCTTCAAGTGAATGATCAGCCCATCGCACCTTTACATAGGAAATGGAGCGGTTGCGAAGGGTTTTCACCTTACGGTCCAAAATTTCAGCTGGCTGTTCTGTATAGGTCATATCAGCTTCTAGGTACTCTGGTTCCAAGGGTAGTACATGAGATGGATCATGCACGTACTTCTTCAGCATGGATATATGGAATACATTGTGAACATTTCCAAGCGAAGGTGGCAGAGCAAGCATGTAGGCTACTGAGCCAACCCGGGACAAGATCTCAAATGGTCCCATGTATCTTGGGCTCAACTTCCCCTTTCTGTGAAACCTTTGCAAACCTTTAGTAGGAGAGATCTTGAGAAATACCTTTTCTCCTGGCTGAAATTCAATCTCCTTCCTGCGGGTGTCCGCATAGCTCTTTTGACGGGACTGAGCTGCTTTAATCCGTTCCCTAATAACGTCGACCTTGTCACAAGTCATTTGGATCATCTCAGGTCCTAACATTCGACGTTCACCTACCTCATCCCAATACAAAGGAGTTCTGCACTTTCTGCCATATAACGCCTCATATGGAGCCATCCCAATTGTAGCTTGGTAACTATTATTATATGCAAACTCCATAAGAGGTATATATTCTTCCCAACTGCCACTCATCTCCATTGCACATGCCCTGAGCATGTCTTCTAATATCTGTATTGTTCGCTCCGACTGACCATCCGTCTGTGGGTGAAAAGCTGTACTCAAATTCAGTTGCGATCCCAAGGCACGCTGTAAGCTTTTCCAAAATCTGGAAGTGAACCTTGGGTCCCTATCTGAAACAATGCTCACTGGCACTCCATGTAAACGCACTATGTTGTCCATGTAAAGTTGTGCTAGTCTGGTCATGGAGAACTTGGTCTTGATAGGAATGAAGTGGGCAGTCTTGGTAAGCCGATCCACAATCACCCATATCGCATCCATTCCCTTAGGTGTACCTGGTAGTCCGGTGACGAAGTCCATTGTAATCCTTTCCCACTTCCATTCTGGTACTGGGAGTGGCTGAAGGGTACCATAAGGTCGATGCCTCTCAGCTTTTACTTTCTGGCAGGTAAGACAAGTCGCCACATACAAAGCTATGGTGACTTTCATGCTTGGCCACCAATAACTCTGTTTGAGGTCTTTGTACATTTTGGTACTTCCTGGGTGAAGTGAGTACTCGGAGTTATGTGCTTCTCTCACTATCTTATCTTGTATATCTAAATCATCGGGTACACACAATCTGTCTCGAAACATCAATGCCCCATCACTGGCTAAAGTAAAATCTGGGTCGTTCATTGTTTGGTCTTGAACCTTCACTCTGATCCGCTGCAATTCAGGATCCAAAGGTTGCTTCATTATCACCTCTTGCCTAATTGCCGGATGCACCTGTAGAGCCGATAAGGATACCGTCAACCATTTAAGGTTTTCTGGTTGAGGTTCAAGCTCTAGGGTTGCCCCTTCATACAAGAGGGTTTCATCCATTAGCATCGCCTCTTGCACAAGTGGTGAGCTTACTGCTAAGTATGAAAGCGACACAGTCTGTGTCTTCCGACTCAATGCATCTGCCACTACATTAGCCTTGCCGGGATGATACTGAATATCGCAGTCATAATCCTTCATGAGTTCAAGCCATCTTCTCTGTCTCATGTTCAAATCTTTCTGAGTGAAGAAGTATTTTAGGCTTTTATGGTCACTGTATATTTCACACTTCTCCCCATACAAATAGTGTCGCCAGATTTTAAGGGCAAAAATGACTGCCGCTAGTTCCAAGTCATGAGTGGGGTAGTTCTTCTCATACTCCTTTAGTTGTCGGGATGCATACGCTATTACCTTTCCGCGTTGCATGAGAACACAACCCAACCCAACTTTGGAAGCATCGGTATAGACCGTCATTCCACCTGTGCCTTCAGGAATAGTCAGCACAGGGGCAGTCACCAACTTCTCTTTCAGTTCCTGGAAGCTCTTCTCGCATTCCTCTGCCCAGTCGAATTTCACACCCTTTTTAGTCAACTTGGTCATTGGTGCTGAGATCCGAGCAAAATTCTCGATGAAACGCCGGTAGTATCCAGCCAAACCCAGGAAGCTTCTAATTTCAGTAACATTCTTGGGACTTTCCCATTCCACTACTGCTTTTACCTTAGCAGGATCTACTTCGATTCCAGCTTTAGACACTACGTGCCCCAGGAATCCAACTTGTTCAAGCCAAAATTCACACTTGCTGTACTTGGCAAACAACTGTTGATCTCTCAACCTCTGTAACACCATTCTCAAGTGTTGAGTGTGCTCCTCCTCGGTCTTGGAGTAGATCAAGATATCGTCAATAAAAACAATTACCCATTTGTCGAGCACATCCTGGAATACTCGATTCATTAGATCCATAAATGCTGCCGGTGCATTGGTTAACCCAAAGGACAACACTAGGAACTCATAATGGCCGTATCGAGTCCTAAATGCTGTTTTGGGTATATCACTACTCTTTATCTTGAGCTGATAATAGCCGGACCGAAGGTCTATCTTTGAAAATACTCTGGCTCCCTGCAACTGATCAAATAAATCATCGATGCGTGGCAATGGATACCGGTTCTTAATGGTCAGCTTATTCAACTCCCGGTAATCTATGCACATACGCAAACTACCATCCTTCTTCTTGACAAACAACACCGGGGCTCCCCAAGGTGAAACACTTGGGCGAATAAACCCCTTTTCCAATAGTTCTTGCAATTGCAACTGCAACTCCTTCAATTCAGCTGGTGCCATCCTGTATGGAGCCTTAGATACTGGAGCTGCTCCAGGAGTCAAGTCTATGGCAAACTCCAACTCTCTATCAGGGGGTAAATGCACCAGATCATCTGGGAAAACATCGGGAAACTCCTTAACCACCTTTACTTCTTCTAGAGGTGTAACTCTTGCATCAACATCGAGTACCGAGGCTATGAAACCCTGACATCCATTTTCTAGCAACTTCACCGCTTGGAGAGCGGAGACGAGGACCTTCCTCACCCTTTTCATTGTGTCTGCTCGGTACACCCACTCTTTCCCTTCGACATCTGTCACCTTAATCAGCCTTTCCGCACAGATCACGTTAGCTCGATGAGCCGACAACCAATCCATACCCAATATAACATCAAAATTCTGCATATTGAATTTAATGAGTTGTGCATCAAAGTTCTTCCCACTAATCTCCACCGGGCACGGTCCATACACTTCCTTCAACTGTGCAATTTTACCAGTAGGCATACTAACAATCATTCCCTGGTCTAGGATCCTGGGTGACATCCCAAGCTTCCCTACAAACCTCTTAGATGCGAATGAATGAGTAGCTCCTGAATCAAATAAAACATAGGCTGGTATGCCCGATATGGGTAGAATACCTAGTATAACAATGTATATAATTTCAGCAGGTCACCAATATGAATCATAATGAACTTCTTAATTAAAATGTACCTGCTACAACTTCTGTACTAGCCTCAGCTTCCTCGGCTGATAGGGCATACATCCTTCCCTGCGGTTGACTGCCTCGAGGTAAGGGAGGTCGGTATGCAGAGGGCTGACTGGAGGGCAAGGCTGGTCGGGCCCGACAGTCTTTCGCATAATGCCCATAGGAATGGCAGTTGAAACAACGAATCTGAGACGTCAGAACTGGAGCGGGGCCCCTCGGCACTTGACCCGCTGCAGATGGAGGTCGAGGTGGCCTTGGAGCTGTAGGTGCCACACTAGTGTTCGGGCGAAAGGGTGTAGAACCCGAACCACCAGCTGGCCTAGAAGGATAGCCAGATGGCCTATAGGGCTGCCTATACATAGGCCCAGAACTGTATGATCCACGGTAGGCTTTGGAGGAATTTCCCGCGTCTGGGAATGGATTTGTTCTCTTCCACAGTCCAGGAGTGAGGGACTGTTCACCCTTTTGCTTATCTTCCATTGTTTTGGCCTTCTGTACAATCTGGCCATATTCGGTCAAATCCAAGACTTCAAGCACAGACCCAATCGATGCTTTTAGGCCTTTTAGGAACCTTGCTGCCTTCTCTTCAGCTGTTCGCATATGCCTTGGGGCGAAATGGAACAAACTTTCGAATTGTTGCTGATATTCAAGAACAGTTTTACTTCCTTGAGTTAAGGCCATGAACTCAGTCTCCTTCCGATCTCTGAAACTGCGCGGATAATGGTTATCCAAGAACAATTCCTTAAACTGCTCCCAAGTAGGTTCTGGATGAGCAGCCATCAATATAGCCTTGGAAGCTTGCCACCAAGAATTTGCCTCTTTCTTGAGTTGTAACCCAGCACAAATGAGCTTCTGGGCATCCGTGCACTCAAGTACCTCAAATATCTTCTCCAATTCTTGGATCCATTGATCCGGTTCTAGAGGATCACTCCCCACCTTAGAGAATACTGGTGGTAAGTTCCTCTTGAACGACTCCACTACCCTTGACGTATTACTCGTCGCCGGGAAGTTAGGAGCATAGGCAGGATAGTAGGAGTACGGATGAGGCATCCCATGCTGAGGAATACCGAATGGTGGGATTGGGGGTGTACCCACTTGTGGTCCCGTTCCCGACCCTACAGGTGGGTCCTGCGGAGTGAGTACCCGGGGAGGTTGACCCGGTTGAGAAAAATCCAACTGTTGCTGGATGGCAGTCATAAATGCTTGCTGTTGCTGAAGCATTTGTTGCTGGAAAGCTTGTTGGGACTGCTGAATTATTGTAGCAACATCTCCCGGTGTAATGACCGGTGGAGGGTCCGGGAGTGCAGTCATAGGTGGGTCCCCATGTGCCCCACCCTGACCAAGGGTCTCTGGAGGTAGTGGAGGTGAGGTATGCCCCACAGAACGGGCCCCTCTGGGATTTTGTGGTCGACCGACCCGACGAGGACCCCGCGAGGTACCTCGGGCATTACTACCGGATCTAGTACGTACCATCGTATCCCTGTACCTGGAACATATCACACACCATATTGGTTAAACACCATAGACTGATTTAGGCACAATCATATGCCATTATGTGAGGTGTGGTAGTGTATGATAGCCTGTAATTAATCATAGCTCAATTCCAAGATACAGGCAAAGTTCACAACATACATGCTAATGGTCCCACTTGACCGTAGCATATTGATCATAGGATTAATATCCACCATAAAACCAATGAATTCATAATAGGAGAAGAGAAGGGGAAAGACAAAGAAGGAAAATTTTCAAAATTTTCAAAATTTTCCCTTCTGTCCAAACCGGTGGGATGAACCGGCGGGTAGGGACCCGCCGGTCTGACCCGCCGGTCCTGCCCGTGATAAAACACGAACAGGGCCAGAAAGGCCCTGTTTTGTCTGTCACTCTCACTCTCTCCCCTCTCTTTCTTCCTTTTCCTCTTGGACGATTTTGGGAGTCTACTCGGCGCTCCTACTCGCGGTTCCACTCATCCACACGGCGCTTTAGTGAAGAGTCAACTCGTCTTCATCCAAGTAAGTTCCTCTTCTTCTCCTTTTTCCAGAATTTCAATTTGGGTGAAATGCTTGAATAGGATTTACTTTCTAGACTTTCTTTCTCTATTTTTCACCATAGTATAGTCGTTCCATGTGTTTATGATGATTCTACTGTGCTCATTTGTAGTGTATAGGAATTATCTCTCTCTATTTGGAGAAAACCCCAAATTGGTGCCCTAGGTTCCCAAATTTGGGGTTTCTTCAATCCTTACTCTTTTGCTCCAATTGACGACTCCTTTGTAATGCATTTCGCTTGTTTTATGCTAGATATGATTTAGATTTCATTGAATCATCCATTATGCTTGAAATCCCCATGTATTTCCCATGAAAATTCCTATTTTTGTCTTGGTTTCCTAAATTTTCATCCCATACTTGTATTCTTCTAATTCCATAACCTATTTGGGGTATGTTCTTGCAAATTTCGACATCCCATTACTGTGGCATTTCGTTCTAGACCCTAGTTTCAAACTTTTACTTCACTATGAATGGGTTGGTGAATCGAAACCGAACCCTTCCATGTTATTTATGCTCATTCTCTCCTTTGCTGTCGTTTTACTATTTTGGCATGTTTCTATGCGTTGTCATCTACCATGTTTCATATCCTAAGTTTCCCATCGTTCTCAGATTGTCGCCGTTCCCGTTTTGCATAAATTGGATTTTGGGTTTCCCTTCTTTAATGCTGCTGTCTTTTATTGCTGTACTAACCCAACTTCCTTTTCTTATTGCCAGGATGTCTTCACGCACCGGCAGAGGACCATCTTCCTCTGGCGTTCGACGCAAGACCACCGCTTCTAAGCGGAAAAGTGCGGAGACCAGCACTTCAGCTCATCGCACAGGGAGACCTGCACCTGCTCAGTCTGACCCTTCAGACTACGATGAGGAGCACTTCACTAGTGCAGAGGCCGCAGCCAACTGGCCCAACTTCCTGAAGGGGTCAGTGTTGATGGAAAAGACCGTGGTAGTCGAGGACTTCCACAAGGCCAGGCTTCAGGAGAGGTTCTCAGCATTGGGCTGGGACTCTATTCTTCAGGTGGACCGACCATGCTACGAGCAGCTCGTCCGTCGGTTTTATTGCAACCTGGAGGTGTCGTATCAGTACGGGGAATTCACCGTCAGCAGCCTGGTGAAGGGAGTGGATATCCAGCTGACGGTAGGCACCTTGGCCAGCATATTGGGTATTTCGGCGGCGGGACACCGATACTACAGTCCCCCCAGGAGTAGGCCTCAGGGACCGTTCATGAGTATGGAGACACCGGACTTCATCTACGAGGCCATCTGCGGCAGCAGCAGTCGCCCGGAGTCCGAGACATCTTTCTTCCCTGAGGTCCGTCTCTTCGCCCGGTTGATCCAGTTCAACCTGCTCCCCAGAGGAGGTCATCGGAACCAGGTAGGTTTCATGGCGGCTTTCATTGCATTTTGTATCTTCACAGCCGCAGAGGGAGGCGGGGAGCACTTGTGCCTTCCCTATATCATCCTCAGAGCGATGGAGCACCATGCCTCCCACCCAGAGGACGGAGGATTCCCCTACGGCAGGATCCTCACCAGGATTTTCGAGTTCTTCGGGGTGAATCTGAGCGGAGAGGAGGGGAAGACTCCGGCTGATAGGTTCGATCGGAGCAACCTCTTGAAGATGAGTCTCCATACCCTCATGGATTCACCTCCTAGATCAGGAGCTCGGAGAGGTAGGGGTAGGAGGGCTGCTCCTATGGTGGATGTCCCCATGGAGGAGGAGTCCAGTGAGGAGGATGAGGACTACGTTCCTCAGGACGAGGAGGAGGATCTGATGGGCGGCAGCATCCCTGAGGAGGTGCCTCAGGAGTCGAGAGGTCCGGGTCCTAGTTCTTCCAGAGCTGCAGCCCCACCACCTGGGAGTGGTGACTACGACTATGAGGGCAGGACAGCCTCCATGCGGGCCTTGCAGGATGGCCAGGTCCAGATACTGAGGCGGCTGGACGAGATTGCCTCCAGGCAGACCACCTTGGAGGATTCCTTCCGTAGGCTGGGTCAGGACTTGGACACCAGGGCCAACGCTATCTCAGCAGACTATGGCCGGCTTCGGAGGGAGGTACAGGTGGTGAACGCGAGGTTCGATTATTACGATCACCGCTTCGACGTTAACTCCAGGCCTCCAGCGAACGTGGTGATCATCGACGACGATGACGACGCCCAGTGAGGGCTTGGCTTGCCCACCCAGCTATTTATCCATTTTTCTCTTTTTGTAGACATTGTACCTTTCTTTATTCTCATTCCTTGTAATTGCAATGTAACTTGATTTCATTTATGGAATGAAATATCTTTGGATAATGGATTGTTGTGGTGTTTTCCTATGTGGAGTACCTGTGTGGTTTTGTGGTGATGTGATTTTTTTCTATCTGTGCCCTTGGTTATATTATTATCTGTTGTTTATCAGGTTTTGTGTAAAATTTTTGGAAATCCCACTTTACGCCGTTATGCTGCCGAAATTTCGTCGAAATAGTACTTTATAGGTTATAGTTCCAATCTAATTACCTTTTTATCTACACTCACGCATGCCATGAATGCAACTTATAATATAACTCCACTTTTTATACTTTCTTTCTTTGACCTTTAAATCTTCAAAGCTTTTATATTAGCCCAACCCCATTTTCCTATTATAGAGTCTACGGGATTCTAATGGTATGCTGTGAGTAGAGCAGAGCATCACGCTCTGATACCACCGTTTGTCACACCCCGTTCACCCTGAACCGGAGCGGTGACCGAGTTAACACCGGTTAACCCAAACCTGCCAGGATCATCAGATACTGTATTCCACCACAGCATACACACACTAACATCAATTCATCAGATCAGCGGAAGACTAAGTTTTACCTGTAAATAATTCCCATATACTTGATACCCAAATGATGATACCATAATTATATACATTTGGGCCCGAAGGCATGATATATACACAAAAGAATAAAGTCCAAGTATCAAGTATATACAGGAAAATATCAGAATCATCAGAGTACACAGCTCGGCATCGGTATCAAGGCTGGAGCTCAGCTCGGCCTCAGAACCGCTGTCCCGCAGCACAGCTCTCACACGCGCAGTCTACGCCGTGCTCAAACTCCTCAGGGGTCCACCAGTCCTCCTCAGGAAACTCGACTGTGGGACCCACCCCATGCTCCTCAGATGCATGACCTGCAAAATCATCTAAAAAGGGGTGTACACGTGGAATGAGCTCACTAGCTCAGTAAGTAGAGAGGTGGACCACACACAACAGTCCACACATCACAACACATCATATGCACTACATGCCATGCAAGTCATTTTAAATCACATACACCTAATCAACATTACTAAGTCTTTGGTTTTAGTGCTACTACAACCACAGTGCGCGTATACTCCGGGTACGAGCCGCGAACTCCCTCCCGCGATACGCCCATAGGGCTGTTGGAGAAGGCCCACCGTGAGTACTCGGAAAAATAAAGACAATGCCGTCCACCGGCTCTCAACAGAAATGTAAATAAATTAAATGACAGTGCTGACTCCAGCAATTTAAAAGCAGTACGATTGGCCCTCTTGAAATACCACCGGGGTTGCCGGCTGTCCTACATGACTCGCCGGGCGTAATGCCTAATCGCCACAGTGTCCGACAACCGCGACCCCTGCTTCCCCCCAAATGGCAACCCAACACCTCAACCCCTGTTGGGAAGGGTCGTAGCACGGGATGGTGAAAATCCTAATACCGCATGCTCCTATATGCTAGTACGACTGCATAGTGCCTCCGTGTCCCATACCACGGGCCACCAATGCATTCGTTTCCAAGCCGACCACGGCATCTAGTCTATCAATGCATTATGCAACATGATGTCCACATTCAACATATAACATCTCATTTAATTTGCATTTGAAAAGTAAACATAGCATATATGCGCATCAATGAGTGGAATGACTAATCTATATAGCACATTCATGATGACATGACTAGATTAGATATAGTTATATGAATGCCAAACAAATGCCTTGAAACAAGGCCAAACGTCCTCTCTCCACTTACTTGTAGCGTACAAGGATTCCCGCTCGGTACGGGTGAGATCCGGAGCGAATCGGGTAAGATTTGGTGAACCTAACATAATTGAGCGGAGTTAGTACTTCACCATTTTAGAATCAAAATTAATGAAATCCGATGTCAAAATCGTGTTTAGAACGTCGAAAGAAGGTCACACGTCCGATTTGGGCTCGATCGGACCAACGGATCACCTTCGGGGCCACTCAGGTGGGTCAGACAGGTGGGCTGTCTACCCACCGGTCCTACCCGCCGGTTTGGACCGGCGGGTATGGACCCACCGGTAGGACCCGCCGGTTACCCGCCGGTTTGGCCAGGGACCCCCTGCCCTCTCAGGTGGGTGCTCTCAGGCGGGTAGGGACCCGCCGGTTGTACCCGCCGGTTTTGGCGGAAAAACCCCAGTTTCTTCTCAACTTCCTCCATTCCTTGGGGACCCAAATAGGGCTTTTCTCAACCCATTCTTCACACCTTTAAAGTCCTATAGGATGGTTCTAGCTTAGATTTAAGTTAGATTCAAGTGAGGGGAACCATCTTACCTTCTTTGCTCAAGAATGACTTCAAACCCTCCAAATCACTTCCAACTCACAATGCTCCTTCTACCTTGTCAATATCTCTTCAAATCCTTCAAGATCAACACATAAATCATCTATTAAACCTTAGATTCATCATTTCAAAGGGTGGTTACAAGATCTTAAGAAACCATACTCGAATCAAGGGTTTAAAGCGTGGGTATGGTTAATGTTCACAAAACCCAACTTTTCTTACCTCCAACTGTAGATCTCGAGTTGAAGATTACTCTCCCGGCACCGGAATGGCAAGATCGAGCTTCGGCGCCACTGAAATCCTTCCTTTCTTCCTCTTCCTTTCTTCTTCCCTTTCTTTTCTCTCTCCTCTTTACTTTTCTCACCAAACGTACGAGGGTAATAAATGGAAAGAAAAGAAATTATAAAGCTTTATATACTATTCCTACTTAAGTGAATAGTGATGGATGGGTCACTCAGGTGGGTGGGTGTACCCACCTGTCATACCCACCCGAGAGTCAAAACTTGGGATTTTGACCGGGCTCGGACCTCGGCTCAAACCCCACCTCAGGCATACATTGTAGCATACGTATATATCTTAAAATACAGATATAATACCTGTTTTATCCATACATAGCCTTATGGTAGGTGCACGTACACGGTTTGGGCACACCCGTCTCTTCTGGCACTGACTCGGACTTGTCGGGCCAGCCGGTGTTTAAGGTCACCCGTGCCATCATAGCCCATAAGGAACCCGCTCTAACATCCTCTGGCTCGGTTCCTGCATGGTTAAACCGATTCAACCACGAAATCAGACCGGGTTTAAGAAGCGGGATATTACAAATCATCTCATCAGTTGCAACAGTTGTTTTGTTAAGTTGATAGATGCAACAACGTTACGTAACAATTGGCGATAAGGCTCCCTAATAGCAAGGTTGGTTGAATTAGAGTTTGTGGGACTCTCTTGACCCGCGACCATCGTGGACTTCTCTCCCTCTTCCTCTCCCTCTTAATAGATAACAAATATGCCACAATACTCTCAAGTTATTTCTCTACTTACTTCATTTCTGCTTTTTTTGAAAGAATATCAGCTTAGTCTCCCAAAGGGTGTCTCCGCCTCTGTGCGTGTATCTCTCTCTACCTCTGTGCGTGTTTTTCCTCCATTCCCTCCTTCATCAACCTGAGTCTTCTTGGTTTCAACCTGTCTTCTTGTTTCTTTGTCTGCTTCTACCATTTTAACCTCCCTTCACTGTAACTTGGTCTTTGTCGTTTTGATTGCTTTATCCATGGATGGAAACCCAAATCAACAACACAACCGATCCCAGGACCATGAATCTCAGACAAACCTAGCCTTACATATCAACCACCAAACTCCTCTACTGCCACCCCACACAAATTCAACAATTCCCTCCTCTTCCACCCATCAATCTTCAATGCCTGCATCACCTCTACGGACTGAGAATACTCATCATTTACCCAATGATACTCCTTTAGAGGATGATGGTGATGATGCCTTTTCTATTGAGGATGGCCTCGATGACATCTTAACCCATAAGTGGGAACTCAGCCTAGTCGGCAAAGTTCTTTTGTGTAAACCTTATCGTAGGCAAGCAATTATAGAGGCATTGCCAAGGGCTTGGAATTTGACGTTTCCAGTGGAGATTTCACTGATGCAAGATGATTGATATCTCTTTCAGTTCCATCATCAACTTGACTATAAGAATGTGTTGGAGGAGGGCCCTTGGGTAGTTGGTGAGAACTTATTGATACTGGAAAAATGGAGACAGGAGGAAGACTGGTCGTTTAACAGGACTGAATTCTGGATTCAGATACATGATGTTCCTCAGGAACTGTTTCATTTGGACCTAGCAGCACAGATGGCTACAAAGGTTGGGAACCCACAGCAGGTCACTCTATTCCAAGGCGTCCAGTTCGGGCTACGTATGAGGTTCATACGATGCAGAGTTATTGTTGACATTGCTAAACCACTACATATCTCCATTCCTATTAAGAGAAAGTCCCCTATTCGCACCTTAGCTTTGGTTAAATATGAGCGGCTTCCTAATTTTTGTTACTATTGTGAAATGCTAGACCATGAGGTCAAGCATTATGTGGGTTTTTCTGATGCTGTGACTTCCTACTCAAAGGAACATGGTTATGCTAAGGCCTCTCTTTGTCTGAATTTTCCCAGCTTCCAGGTTGGTCAACATATCCGAGAGGTGGTGCCAGATACTAGTCAACTAGAGAAAATGCCTTCAAAGGTTTTGTCCAACGAAAATTTTGCTGCAACAAGCTCTGGAAAGGAATCATTACCTCAAAATCTGCAAGTTGTTTTACCATTTGCAAGGCCATAAACTCCATTGGCGGGATGAGTTGGGAGCCAGAATCAGACTGGCGAGGAGAGAGATGCTCCACTGTCAATTCGTACACTAGCAGTTGTAACTGCTTCTCCATGTGGATACCCTGGGTTGGGTCCAGGTAACCCTTTAACTACCCCATTATCTACTCCATTCTCCAATGATCCTACACCACCTCAAGACCCCACTAACCTCTCCCAACAGAGAAGTGGTTTCCAGTGCCTATCCACTATGGAATTACCACCTCATATGCGTGACCATTCGCTCCTAAATTCCCCTAACGTTTCTAACCTTTTGGTCAACCTACTTCCCCATTAATTAGCGGTTTCTCTATCTCACTCTCAAGTTGTTTGATTGCCATTGTCTACCCCTAACTGACCCCTTTCATTATGCCATGAATCTCTCCCATCTACCTTTGCCTCAAATCCAAACCTTATTCAAAACCATATAGCCGTTACCCAACCCACTAATCAAAACCTGCCACCTCATCTTAAAAGTCCAATGGATACAACTGAATCTGAATGTGTCGCCTCTGTAGGCTATGTCACGAACCCTACTCATCTTTCAACCCTAACCTATGAGCCAACTAAGGAGAAGCAGAAGCGACCATGACTGGAAAGTTCTAATGATTATGAGTCTATGTCGATTAATTTTGATTCAATGGAGCATTTAAATGCTACACCCGTGGAGGCTGGAGAGGCTCAGCTCCACGGGAGCCAATGAGGATCCTCACTTGGAATTGTCGGGGTTTGGAGAGACCATGACAATTCACAATTTACATCACCTCTCCCGTATGGATAAACCTAATATTATTTTCCTCATTGAGACTAAATACAAGAAGGATAGGGTGGAGTATCTAAGACAACGTCTGCATGTGGATTCTTCTTTCTCAATTGATTCAGACGGATTGGCTGGGGGTTTGGCATTGTTATGGCAGCAGCATATTAAGATTAATATTCTGTATTCGAATCAGCATGTTATTGATTCCAATGTTACAATGGAGAGTAGGTATTCTTTCTTTATGACATCTATATATGGTGACCCTATCAAAGCCAGACGACATCAGGTATGGGATCAAATCTTTCAAATTTGATCGGGTAGAACCTCGGATTGGATCTGCTATGGGGACTTTAACTCTTATCTGGCTTGGCATGAGAAAGATGGAGGAAACTCTACAAGGTCAAGAGATACTGCCCAATTCTTTCAATTGCTAGACTCATGTGCATTGATGGATTTGAGATCACATGGACCAACCTTTATATGGAGTAACAAATGTAAGGGGGCTGGGAATATTCGAGTTAAGCTGGATCGAGCTCTCTCGAATGAAGCATGGAAAATTTCTTTCCCAAATGCTACTGTCCTGGTTAAGTCTGCTTTGAATTCAGTTCTTTCACCTCTCCTAATAGATACTAATGGAGGCAAATTTAAAGGGAACATGCCATTTAGGTTTGAGTCCATGTGGTTTCACCATCCTTCATTTAAACAGACAACTAAAGAGGCTTGGTCTTCTCATACTGCTAGGAAGGGAGTTCCTGTGTTATATCAGAAGATGCATAACTGTAAACCTGTCTTTCAACGATGGAATAAGGAGGTTTTTGGCAATGTTCAAACAAAAATAAAAACCCTGCAGTAAGAATTATTACTTCCTCAAGGGAGACCAGTGGCTGATGATACACAGGAAAAGGAAGATGAACTTTCAACCTTTCTAAATGAGGAATTGGAAAAGGAGGAGGAAATGTGGAAGCAGAAGTCCAGAATCTCTTGGTTACACGAAGGTGACCAAAACACAAGATTTTTCCATATGTCAACTATTCAGAGACGGAACCAGAATAGAATTCTTTGCCTAAAGTGTGTTGATGGTACATGGACTGAATCGAAATAAGAGGTCTACAAGGAGATGCATTCTTATTATACCCAGATCTATCGCTCTGAAGGTATTGATGATGCGGCACTTCATTCTGCCTTGGTTGCTGTCCAACTGCAGGTAACTGATGATATAAATGCACGTTTATGTGCTCTTCCCACTGTGGATGAGATAGACTTGGCCCTTAATGCTATGGCACCCCTTAAAGCTCCAGGACCTAATGTTCTTCCCCGAGCCTTTTTTCAAAAATATTGGGACTTTACCTAGGGGGATCTCTTCTCTTTTGTATGTAAATTTTTTGATACTGGGCCACTCCCTAAAGATTGTAACGCTACATTACTTTGTCTTGTTCCCAAAACTACTAATCCTGAGAGTGCAGATCAATATAAACCTATATCATTGTGTGTAGTGGCGGTTAAGATCATTACAAAGATAATGGCTAACAGGTTGAAGGAGGTGATGGATCTTATTATCTCACCTGCGTAGTCGTCTTTCATCCAAGGAAGATCTATCTCAGATAATATTTTTGCTACCCATGAGCTGTTCAACTACATCAACCATAAGAAGCAAGGAAAACAACACTTTGTGGTGCTAAAGTTGGATATGCGCAAGACATATGATAGGGTGGAATGGGAATTTATTGATAAACTTCTCCATCAATTTGGTTTTTCTTCTCAGTGGGTTAATATGGTGATGGTGTGCCTAAGGTCAGTGACTTATAACCTGGTTATTAATGGTGGAATTCAAGATAGTATTACTCCTACGAGGGGAATATGCCAAGGTGACCCACTGTTCCCAATTCTGTTTATAATTTGCTCACAGGCCCTAAGTAGTGTCATCTCCCTGCCTGAAGATGTTGGTCAAATCAAAGGGGTGCGGGTCAGGAATCGAACATATGCTATCTCCCACCTTCTTTTTGCAGATGACTGTCAGTTATTTTCAGAATTGAAGTTGAATGAAATGTGCCATTTAAAAGATTGTTTGGATATGTATTGTAAAGCCAGTGGTCAGGCCATTAACTTAAAGAAGTTGACCCTCTCTTTTAGTCCTAATGTACTAATGCGGTTCAAGTGCTAGTTCTCAAGACTCCTTAAGGTTCCTTGTGGGGCTAGTCCGGCCAAGTATTTAGGACTACCAACGGCTTTTGGATTATCAAAAGCTCAGTTGTTCAATGATATATCTGATAAGGAAGGGAGGAAATTAAGTGGATGGAAACATAGACTGCTTTCTCATGTGGGAAAGGAAACCCTTCTCAAGTCAGTTGCTTTCTCATTATATATTATGCTTGCTCACACTTCAAATTTCCAATGTCACATCATAATCACCTAAAAAAGGCAGCTATGTGTTTTTTTTGGGGAGATGGAACAGAGAAGCTGAAGATACATTGGATTTCCTGGATGCAACTATGTCAATCCAAAGAGAGGGGAGACTTGGGGTTTAGAGATCTAGCTCTGCACAATAAGGCATTACTTTCTAAGGTGGCGTGGAAAATCTGGAGTCAACCGAACTCCATAAGGGTGTGATTTATGAAGGCCATATACTTTCCTAATAAGGAGTTCCTAGAGGCATCATTGGGGGCCAATCCGTCGTGGGCATGGAGAAGTATAATCGAAGGTCTCTCTGTTCTTAAGGTAGGCCTAATATGGAAGGTGGGTAATGGAGAGAAAATAAAAATCTAGTTGGATAACTGAGTGCCGTCTTCATCAACTTGGAAGATACAATTTCAACCTTTGGAATCGTGTCCCTTCCATACAGTTAGCGACCTTGTCAACCTAGAGAATAGAAGGTGGACGGTGTATTTAATTGATCGGTTTTTTCATCAACTGATGTAGCAGCCATTTATAAGATACCCCTTGGTTTATTTGAAAAAGTGGATCAGATGGTATGGGGAGCTTCCAAATATGGGGTGTTCTCTGTTAAGAGTGCATATCACCTTTTATGCAATAAATGGCTCGACCAGGAAAAATTACGACCTTCAACACCTAAAATTCACTGCTAGGAGGAAGTATCTACAACTGTTTGGAAAGGAATTTGGAAGTGTAATACCCTTCCAAAAATTAAGCACTTTTTATAGAGGACAAGCGCAGGAGGTCTTGCATCAGCCACTGCTCTTCATCAAAGACATATCCCAATTGACTCTTCCTGCCAGCGATGTGGAGAACAAGTGGAGACTAATGATCATATCTTGTTAAGCTGTACATTTGCAAAGGCGGTTTGGTTTGGTTGTTAGCTTTCTTATCAGGTTCTAGTTGAAGAGGAGGCTAAAGTTCACCTTTGGGTTCAAGAGTGGTCGCACTTTGCAGGTAGAGGTAAGGAGGCTGCTAGAAATTCTGCCTCTTTATGTTCTTTTATTTGCTGGTATTTGTGGACTGCTAGGAATGATCTTATCTTCTCAAGAAAAGTGTGGACACCACAGGAAATGATATTGGCTACGCAGAAAGCATGTTCAGAATTTCTATCGGCGAGGAAGGGTGGAGTTCATTCTCCTAATTCATCTATTGTTATTGGTCCAACAGGTTGGTCAGCTCCATCTCGTGGCTATCTTAAATTGAACTATGATGCATCTCGTAGCAGTAATGGAGTTCGGAGCAGAGTGGGTTTCCTAATAAGAGATTATTTAGGAAATCCTCGGGTGGCTGTGTCTGATCCTAAACAATTTAATGAGATTTCAGTAGGAGAGACAATAGTTATATGAGAGGGTCTTTTGGTAGCCTTGGCCGATGGGATAGATAAACTGTTGGTGGAGAGCGACAATCAAGAGATTATTTCCTACCTTAGGTCGCTTGCAAAAGAGTCCACACTTCTTGTAAGACCTATTATTGAGGATATTAGGCATGTGGACACTTATTTAGAAGAATATAATTTTGTTTTTATTCCAAGTGCTGCTAACTCTGTTACAGATTCCCTTGTCAGGAGGGCTTTATCCATTACGGATAGGACAGTTTGGCTCAATTCCGATCTCTGTTTATCTGTTGATTATATCATAATGGACAGGTGTGTAATCCGTAGTACTGAATAGGGAAGTACTTCATACCAAAAAAAAAAAAAAAGAAAGACTATGTATCACATTCATGGCCATAGACCCAAGATTGGAATCTGTTAGACATTTGGCGTTGGCATCATGATAATGGTTGCATTTGTAAGTGGTATGATATGTGGCGTTGTTGTCATTGTTGGCAACATAGCGTGTGCGATGGTTTGGATGGTTTGGTTGAATAGCGTATTTGTAAGGCCAAGGGCCATAAGAAGTGTGCGTGCAATGGTTCTTTTATCAAACACTTGGTGAAGTCCTTGGGACTTAGTTATTTTATTTTTTTGCTAGATTTGAAGAAGGCTTCTGTCACTATATACTTGTCAAGGTTTCAATGGCCTAATTACTTAACAGTTTTAGGGGTTTGTGTGATTTATTGCAAATCAGCATGGCCTCATTGTTAATACCTATTTACGGAGGTCTATTCATAATATGTTAGAAGTGTTCATGGATGTTAGATGGGCAGCCAACTTTAGAAACTTCGATTTGAGTGCTAGAATTGTCATATGGAAATTCATGTTGTTAAGTAGTGACATGTGAACTGTCATTAAAAGCAGTTAAGAGCCCTATTATATCCATACAACAAAATAAAAGTGACCATCATGCCCCTATTCAAATTTTGGGCATAACTTCTTCATTTTAGAGTCAAATTGAGTGATTCAAATTGGGGATTTCTCACAAGAACGTGAAGAATAGACTGGGAGTGAAAGTGAGATATGAATCTATCTACTCAGCCCAGATTTTGAAGGTGAAGCTAAGTTTATGCATTAAGGACATTGGAGATTGCCTTAATCATTTCAACATGGATCTTTGGGTGCTTTGAACCTATATTGATGGAGAAATGGTGTTGATGGTGGGTTTGCTCAAGTGACTTTCTCACTTAGGTAAATTTTCTAAATCTCCATTTGCTTTTTGCTATTGCAAGTTGAATAGAGTTGTATGCTTAACCTTGGATATGATTGTATTGGGGTTTTGAATTTTATTATTTGAAATTTCTTGTAAGGGACTTGTGAGTGGGTGCTAATAAGGTGTTTGTTGAAATGGCTTGTACTATCTAGGGATCCACAGTTATAGTTGTGAGTGGTGGGTTGTAGCCCCAGTTTTACATTATCAAAACCAAACCAAGAGAAGCATATCGGACAATAAACGAAACCCATTTATGGGTATTGCTCTATGGAGTAAGCACATTGTCGAATCACATAAAACTTCGTGTTGTGATTGTGTGTGCTTATTGTCTGGATAGAAGTGGTATGATTTATTTTACAAAGTGGGTGTACACTCCTGATAGGCTTGACCATCTCCAATTGTAGGAGGGAGTGAACACAAACTATAGTTGGTAAAATCGAGACTACCCCAGCCAATAGTGTATATATGTGCACATTTGTTTTAGTGCTCGCAGTGCAGTGGGGTTTGTTAAGGTAATTTTTTGGAGAAATATTAGTGTCTACTGATTCACCTCCCTCTCAATAGTGAAGCCGGTTCATCAGAATCTTCAATCTCATTCATCGGTTCCATCTCCTCCTACCTCATGTGACATGGGGCCAGTTACATGGACGACGAGGGTTAGTAGGCTAAACCCACATGGTGCATGATTATCGTCGGTACTCCGCCTGTATGTGTGATAACATAATGTGTACCATCATACAAAAATCCACATTGTTACACTCTTTTCACTCATTTATATATATTTTTTAGTCTTTCTCAATTTCTGAAACAAGGATCCGATTTTATTTGGAGCGATAGAGGTTAAGTATATTGGAAGATCAAATCTGAGATATATAAAGATTCTTGACTAGCTGACTCTCTACAAACTTTCTCTTTCTTTTAGATATAGAACGTTTTAAAGGAAAGATCTTAGACAATGTGAGTAAAGGAAGACAAATAAGGAAGGAATCATGGAAAATCTAGGAAAAGGACTACCATAACGACAATGCCTTTGGTTTTCTCATCTCCTGCACTATACGACTCATATATTTTAGGTATCCGTATCGGTATCAGCCCATAAATTTTTCGTTTTAATTGTCATTATATTATTGTTTGAGAACTTATTGAGTGTCCTTTACAATGTTACCAAGCTCATGTTAATAACAACCATTAGAGTTGCAACATCTTTGGTCTAGTCTTTAACCACTTTGATTACTCTCAATACTGTAACAAAATCTAAGGATTCCTTTTTTATTTTGATGAAAAATGAGAAGAATTCTTTTTGTTAAAGAATTAGATGGGATCTAAAGAATTAATCATTTTCTATTCTTATGTTATTCTGTTGCAGGTGGGTACAGTTTGTGGTGGAATCTAACTTGCATCTCAATCAGCTTGCCTTAACTTGGGGTGAATAATGAAAATACAAAATCTGTTACACCCGTGCCCTGACTCGATCTAATTTGAACTGTTGTGATAGGTCTCGGATCGGAGATCGAAAGCATGATTGGGTTTTGGCTCATAGCCACCCATTGCCAAAGGGGGAGAGATGACTCCAAGTGTTCATGCATCGTGTGCCAATCTAACTAGAGGGGGTTCATAGATTTTGACCCCAGATGGTAAGTGACCTGACTCCTCACACATAAATCTCGGCATGTACCAAAATTACTAAAAGACCATGAGCACGGCCATAGGTAACTAACCGTGCAAGACCAGTTGGTGGACAACAAGTAGTCAAGACAGCAAGCTATCTTGACCATCGGAAATAAGCCACTGGAAGCACTGGGCCTGAATCCAGTGGGTTGTTTTTGGTGAGCCAAATAGGCTGCTGTCAAGGTTCCGATGCCCGTGGGTCCTGCCACTCACATTGTAGACAGTCTCGGATGATCCCAAATCATCCTCCACATCTTCCTCGTGACGTGAGCACATTACTGACCTAAGTAGTCGGCTACCCGGGCTCCGAAAGGAGTATTAACCCGATCGGTTTGAATAGCCACCCAAACTAAGGTCCAACTTAACACATAAGAAGGAAATGAGGATTTCATTTCCTCATTTCCTTTGTGCTCAATGTAGGAGGGGAGAGAAAGAGGAGAGGAAGGAAGAAGAAGAGGAAGAAGAGGGGGGAAGACTTACCTTGGGGCCAGCTACCGCCTAGTTGTCGGAATCATTGCCGGAGGTAAGTGCAATCGTTCCTATTACCCTCACTCTTCATTTTGACCTAGGGTAAGCTAATATGGTTCTGATCTTAGTGCAAAAACCCTCTTGAGGTCGGGGAATGCGTGTTCCACATCCCCAATGACGTTGCCAAGCTCAAACTAAGCCCGAAGAGCTCCGGCAATAAGTATTGCCAAATGACCAACTAGGGTTTCGATCATTTGATCGACGTATCTCCCAAATGGCTCGGTGGAATCGATATTTTATTGGCTTAGAATGATGCTAGGAACATTCCCTACAAACTCCACTGAACAAATCTCAGCAATCGAACCCGAGCCAAAGAGCCCTAATTCGAGTTGGGTAGTTCTATACTGCCATCAGAAGCAAGCCACCGGAAACATTGGACCTACTTCCAGTGGGTTGTTTCTGGTGAACCACAAAGGTCAATGAGCCCTCTACCACCACCACCAGAAATAAGACTGATATTTCTGGTGGAAAAACCCTGTTTCCGATGACATTACTATCTCTAGGAAACCTTGTCTGTGCCTTTTGGAAGTGACCCAAGTGGGCCACTCCCGATCTTTCTGACACGTATTGATGTACGATTATCCTTGTGTCTAGGACAGTGATGCACATAGCCTGGAGATCGAAACTGAGCTGATTGATTGGTGGCCTTGTATGAACCCTAACACACACAGAGATAAACAAGGTGAGGGATGGTTGCTTTATTTTTTGTGATCGTTTATTATTATAGAACTGCTCACGTGTGTAGAATTTCATATTTAATTATACTGTTCATATGATGATGATGTTCAATCACATGTTACATTTTATGATTATGATATAAATTGTTATTGATATGTATGGCGGGATTCGGTGTGGCCGAGGTGGTACCGATATCGTGATCACCATGTGATTGTTGTATGTATAAGACGGAATCCGACGTGACCGAGGTGATACCGGTGCCATGATTTTCATATGCTTGTTGCATTTATGCATTGATTATGTGCATTAGAGTTAGTTATAGTCACGTATTACACTTTATGGCCAATATGTTACCGGTATCGTGTGCTCCAGGACTACATTTGGAAATGGATACGCTTCATAGCTGACGATTGGTACCAGTGTTTCGTAGTCCATACTCAACTATTATATACATGTTCAATTAGGTAAATGGTCTTAGATTTTACTTTGTGGCCTATGTGTTATCGGTATTGTGTACCCAGGACTGTAATTGGAGATGGATTACACTTTGTGACCAATGTATTAATAGTATCGTGTAATTCATACTAACTGTATCATTATGAAGGCATGTAGCATGTACGTGATTAGGTATCACTCCCTATGCTACAAACACTTGCCAAAAAGGGGTAAGGTGTTGGATAATCCATTGTGGTATATTCGATGTTCCTTTCTGGAATGCCACACCCGTGGTACGATATGATTGTTGTCGGAGGCAGGAACTTGTCAGGCATGGCCGATGATTGGTACCGGTGCCATGATAGCTAGGAGGGGGTTATCAAAGGTTTGATGGGTGACCCATGGATGCATATGGGGACCGGCAGGCTTCTATTCACTACTAGGATTTGTATCCTTACATAGTCGATGGTAGTTCCGAGACGAGGGATACAACTTAATGTGCCGTAATAGCATTTACCAGACTTAGTTTGTATTATTAGGTGGATAGTAAAATAAATGAACTGCATCACGAGCAGCATGGACTATGTATTTAATTTCCGCTATCATGCATCATATATTATTACTGCGACTGTTGTTTGGATATGCTTGACCCCACCCCTCACTGAGCGAGTTGGAAAGCTCACCCCACAATACACACTTTTTAGATGACGATGCAGGTACGGTCGTGGCCATGGCTAGTGATTCTCTTTCCTCTAGACCTGAGTATAGAGTGAGCGACTAGTGGATGCCAGACGCGGAGGAGCATGGCCAAGACTGTGCTTGTGACTTTTGTGCATATGCGGCATCATGAGATGTTCGACGTAGTTTTGATTATTTTGATACAGGTCTGTAGATATTATGTTTTTAAATTTGATAGATTGTAAACAGAATAACTCAATTATTGATATTATGTTATCATTAGATATTTTTCCATTTATTTTGGTGATTCCGCTATTATACTCTGATTCCGCTGCTTTTGGTTGGTTGTGATTTGAGATTGTGAAATGTTAAAGTACTGCTATCAGAGATCCTAGTAGGTTTGTAAGATAGGTACGTGTCTTACTGACACCACCGGTATTCCTAAAGGTATGTTGAGTTTACTTGAAGTGGGGTGTGACAGAATCAACTGGACCAAATGCAAGGCTATTGGTCACTATTGTAGTTGAATACGTGCTGGGGGGACTATCCCTCATGTCTACTCTTGCAGTTGGACAACTTGCTAAGAGCCACATGAAGTACAATAGATCAAGCAAAGTCATCTCCAAATCTTCCTTTTAATACAAGGAGGAAAGGACGCGATCATGCCGACAAGAAGCCACTGATCAAATGATCTAAAGTGGGAGATCTCAAAAGATAAAAATTATGCATGTAAAAATGTGTTGTGGAATTTTCTTGAAGGTTTTAGTCATCCTATTTGTACTTCTTTTTTTATTGTATTTTTGGAAAGACAAAAATCTTCAATTAATTATGATTTTAGTATCGTTTGGGAGCTAATTGAGTGACCTTTGCAATGTTACCAACCTCCTGCAATTTAGAGCTTCATAGAAAATTTATGAATAAAATTAATTAAGAGTTGTCAGGAAATTTTGAGATATGTTTCAGACATTTCCTTTCCCTGTGTCGTATCTTTAAAACGCTCCTTCTCAGATTGACATTAGTGAAGACAACAAGAAGTTGATAAATTTAGTATATTCATTAACTATATATTGTTTTATTTAGATTGGCTCCCATTTAGGTCCATTTTTTAGGGTTCGTTCCTTTCTATGTAACAATTAGTTGGAGAAATATTGCTAATTGATATATGATTTTCCTCTTAGTCCTTTTTTTGTCATACACAAGTTTACTATCTCGGATATGGTCTCTTTTTTTTTCGGTAATGAAAAAAGGGTGCTCTGTGGTAGTGATCATAGACCCCAGGACAAGCTCCCCTACGACAAGCAGTGCTTTCGCAGGACCAATGGGCGATAGTGGGGCATGCCAAGACTCGAACCCACAACCAGCCGACTCAAGCGGTGATGGATTGAGGGCATTCTCGGATATGGTCATGTGCATATTATTTGGAGGGGCATACAAGTGCCTATCAAAATGATCCAAACAAGTAATAAGACAACGATCATTGTGGAGTGGTTGAAGTATGCAAGTCATGTTTTTTTTTTTTTTGGATAATCTTATATGACTAGCTATCAGTCTATGAAGACAAAGCAACTGGGCTATCAACATTAACTACTATAATTCATTCTTCTTTTTGTTTTGCTATATGTGACGCACTCTCTGAAAAGAGAACTTTGTAGTAGCTTTGGCTTTACAATGTTACCGAACCCAGGTTTTTCTCCCTTACATAGGTACATGTTACACTGGACTAATTCCAATGTTTAAAGTGTGAAGTAAATTGGAAAATCTATCATAACTTAAAAGTCCAATCATCTTGTGAGTTCATTACAGTGTGATGATCCCAGTGCTACCTTATAAGTTTTCTCTTGAAGAAAAAAAAATTTACGCTGGGCATACTTATCTAATTTGTATCTAATTCAAGAAAATGTTTCTATAGTTACAATGGTATACTTGTGAACTCTCTTGAAGCCACGGGTGTTTTGTCATGGTAAATATGTTGTTTTACTACCTACTCTTTTAGTTTACATTTTTTCAATCATGGACAATATTATTGCCTTTATTTTGTTTCTTCATCATCATCATTGTGGTCACTTATGATTTAAAATTCAGGATTCAGGATCCAGGATCAATTAAGACTCCACCATTCCCAAGTTGACTTTGGCTATCTTGACCAATCATGATTGAGTTTGGGGTTAACAGATGGTGGCAGACCTGGTGAGCTAAAATTTGTGGGGGTTCAAGTGTATCCCCTTCGATGGCAGAAGGCCATCCAAAGGTCTTAGATTATCAGGTGGCTTTGCAGCCAAGTTTCCTTGATAATCTTTGATTGCTTGTCCAAGGAAGTGTGTATAGCATCCTACCTCTTCAGTAAAGAGGTTGTACAGTTAGGTAACAAGTCGGGACCTTATTCACTTGTTGTCACTCTAGAATAGCATTAACCATTGATCTATGAAAAATCTTGTAATTTGTCTATCATCATTTAAAATTTAAAATTATTATTTAATAATCATCTTAAATTACTAATTGCTTCGATGGAATATGATATATGATTAAAATACATTTGGTTTGATGTAGATATTTTGTTCTCTCTCTCTCTCTCTCACACACACACACACCACACACACACACACACACACACACACACACACACACACACACACACACAAAGACATGCACACATAGCCACACGTGCATTTGCACAAACGCATATGTACTTTAACTAGTGTATATATATATATATATATATATCATACTACTATTAAAAGTATGTACTTCACTTCTTTGGTATACTTTGTTAAAAAGACAAAAAGACAGCTGACATCTACAAAAAAATTATATTTTACTATTAAAAGTATGGGCTGAGGTTTTCTGGTCGGCAGTTCAGCTAAGGAAATCAATGGTCGGGAGTGATCTCAACCCATTAAATGGCATCTAAACATCATGACCATTCTTCCATTTGCCTACCTATACATAAATACTATACGATGTAAGTCATTTCAAAATACATTTCCCTTTTCCCATACGATACAATCTCCAGTCCTCCGTCACTTTCTCGTTTCCTCTCGACACTTTGCTGCAGTTGTGGGAGGTGCTCTACGACAGCCGCTCTGCGGAGGATTGAAAGAGAAGGCTTCGATGAAGCAGCGGTCAGGTGACGAACCCACCGTGAGCCGTCCCCTCTCTCTCCGGCGAAGAAAACATTTATTCATTTTCACCATTTTCATTCTTCTATTTCTTTAAATTTGAACTGAGGGAGAGGAGAGGAAGAGGGAGAGAAGCAGAGAGCAAGTGAGAAATTTTTCTGGGGGGCGGTTGGGGAGAAATAGATGGAAAAGGCTTCGATGAAAGCCGCAGAGGTGACGAGACCCACCGCAAGTCACCGCCCTGGCTGAACCCATCAATCGCTGCTCTTAAATTGCAGACCAGGTATGTTTCATGAATTAGGGTTTATAGTTTTCGGTTTTCCTGATCCTTATTCTTTCCCACCCTCTCATAAACTAGGGAAAAAATCTAACGGGTTGTCTTTGACTGCCACTTCCATTAACAAGAATTGATCGTTGGAGACGACCTTTTCATGTTAATGGAAAATTGGAAATCATTATGTTGTGGTTTTTTGGATTCTAGGAATCATTTTGTATCTGAAACTATCAATTTGTTTTGAGAATTTGATAGTGAGGTTTGCTTTGTACCAGAATGCACAATCTATAACTGACAATCTTCTTCTTAGAAGTTATTTTTGTACTTCCTGTTTCGAGGATTTGGTTTTTGAGCTATTGAATATTAATTTGATAAAAATCTCATTGGTTCAAGTAGGGGAAGTTGAGGAAGGACTTTATCAAAATTGTTTGGGTTTGTTGGGGTGTAAAGGTGGATGTTCCGCATCAACTACCTGGGGTTCCCAAATTAAAGTGTGCTTCTCTTACTTGCAGGTGCATTTATATGTATCTAATGAGGATGCCTGTTTTGTTTCAGAGCCAAAGGAAAAAAAAAATTGAAAAAAGGGTATCTGTGGGATGGTAGAAGTGAGAGGAGGAGATATCATTTGGTTGTGTGGGAAGATTGTAAACCAAGAAGATTTGGGGATAAAGATGTTGTTCGGGTGATGAATGAGTCTTTGCTTTGAAATGGCTCTGTAGGTTTCAAGAAGAAAAGGACTAGATATGGAGGGTAGTTGGAAGGAAGTATGGGTGGAGTGGAAAGTCTGTTCTTCAGCTGGGGGGCTTGGAGAAGTGTGTTCAAGGGTAAGGATAATTACATGAATAGGGTGAGTTGGGTGGCTGATAATGGAGAAAATTAGTGTGGCAAAATGCTTGGAGAAGTGAGGGAAGGCTGTGTGAAATTTGTCCAATTTTATATAGGATTTCAGATAGCTAAAGGAAAACCAGTGGGAGATGAGAGATGCGGGGAGGATGGTGGCTGGGGTAAGACAGTTTTAGACATTTTCATAATAGAATTGACTTTCCAGATCTATTGAGAGAGCAAGTGGTGAAATAGCTTAGGTGATGAGAGAGCTAACAATAGTGGCAAGGAGGGAAGATCAAAGAAAGTGGATAGATTCTTCAATTGGAATGTTTTCATTTGGATCAAGTTATGATATGCAGGGCAGAAAAGTTCAAATATCTGTAAGATTTGGAGCAGGAAAGTTCCACTGAGTGTGAGAGTCTTCATTTGGATCTACTAAGTTCCACTGAGTGTGAGAGTCTTCATGTGGATCTACTTAAAGACAAAGTGCCAACTCAAAAGGACTTCAAGATATTGGATGTGCATTTGGCCAGCACTTCTGATCTCTGTGAATGGCATACATTTGTTTTTATATTGTAGTTATTGGGATGAACTGGAGAATGTGAACATATGTAATGTGTTTGATTATAGAATGTTCTGCATCTTCTTGTTTTTCTGAAAAAGGGTAAAACTATGCAGAAGCCGAACATGGTTCTTTAATCTTTAGTTTGAGTGTGAATGAAAGAGAGAAATAAAAGATCTTTTAAGGGGAAGAAGAAATCTTTTTGGATGAGTTGTTGGGGAGTGAGATTGGACTTTAGCAACAGAGTTCAGAGACCTTCAAAGCAATTCCAAGAAAAGATTTCTTTTCACAGTTTTACTACATGTTGCTACATGGCTGGGTTCTGGAGGATTTTCTGTTCAATTAAATGGCTGGTTCTGTTTAGTCTTATTTCAATGTAACACAATAGCTGAATGAAAAAAGGGAGAGATAAAACAAAGAGTAAAAGAGAAGGGGATGTAAAAGAAGAAGGGAGAAGTCAACAATAGACTTCAGAAACATGAAACTGCCCACATGACAACATATATAAGGACTATCCAACCAAAAAAAGGCAATCAGCACTTCAGCAGATTAGTAATACAAATTATTGATCCACCATGTAAGATAAGAAAAACCCACATCCCAAATCTCTTACACTCACTCTATTTCAACCGAAATATTTTACAAGCATTATCTTAATAGTGGAAGGAAATTCATGAAATAGCCTCTCCTCAAAATGGGGTAAGGCTGTATATATTATTTACTATTTAGTAGTATTGCACCCTCTCCACTTAGAACTTAAGATTATAATCAAGCTAATGCTGATCTCTACTGCTTTCATCCATATATATATAGAAGTTCCCTTGGTACAAAGAAAAAAGAAGCAACGCTGAACTTTGTCACAACTGGATATGACTTTTAGGTCATGGGTTATTCTGACACTGATGTTGCTGAGTATCTGTTTAAAGCCAAGCCTCAGATTGATTCACTCGTTGGATAGATCTGTACATATTCGAATAGAAAATCAATTTGGATAGATCTGTACTCAAGTTATGCTGATGACTTATTACTTGTTCCCTTGGTTTAGCAATCTAGATACCAGATTCTTTTTTCATTCTATAAGCTAAGATCTTTTATAAATGAAACTGAAGAGTTCAACAAAAGTCAGCTTAAAGCAAAAAATAAATTTAAAAAAAAAAAAGGAAGGAATTATTTCCCGCTGTGCACAGAGAAATAAAGAAAAAATACAGATAAGACACATAAATTGGAATCCTGTTACATTGAGTTTGGTAAATTTTCAGTTCTGATATTCTTTTGGTGTTTCTAAGCAAGAAAGTTCACACAATTCTTTTGGCGTTTCGTTTATTCAGTTCTTTATGATATCTCATTGAGAAACCAAAAACCCATTTGGTAAGATTGCTAAATATTTGAATCTTTCTTTTTCTTTAGTTCCTTCTAGATATTGTAGATGCATTTTTCTTTTTCTAGTAAGGTTCTGTGGCTCAATTGGACATATAGCCATATTTTGTGGCTATAGATGGTATAACATGTTTCTTTCTTAAGATGGTTTCTCATATTGTTTCCTTATTTGACCAGTTTGTTGAACAAGATGACGAAGGGCAATGCAATTCAGAATGCAAGATGATAGAATGGGCTTGTCAGGAGGTGAAGTTTTATGCTTTTTTAGGTAGATGACCCTTCCAATAAAACCGAATGTACATGAACAATGTCATTGTGAATGCAGTACCTATCAATGGCAATATATCAACAACCGTGGATGTAAATAATGGGAAGAAAAAAATATGTGCAATTTTCTGTTTAAATCACAAACATAATGCAATGCCTGGCATAATATAAAAACAGATCAAGAAGCTAAAGCATGAGGTCTTAATGGATCTTGCCATGCAAGATGAACCAAAATGAAATAAAACCTTTATGCTAAAGGATTAATCCATACGTGAGGTTTTATTGAAGAACCTGGGCATGAATTGGAGCCCAAGTATATAGACTGGATTGAAACTAAAAATTGGATCTAGTAAGGTTTGTGAAAAAATCTATACCTTTGATTGACTTGAAAGCTACAACTAGGACTAATCTCCATAGGGATTGTGTTTTTGGGAAGGGCACTTGGCACTAGCCACTTGAGTAGCCAATTGAAGGAAGGTAAGCTCACGAAACAACTTTGCATTGACTGGTACGTCTCTATTACTACAGTGCAAGCACTGACTGGTACGTCTCTTCGTCAGATTCAACTTCATTAAGGCAGCAACCTTCTTTCATGTAATGAATAGTTTTGTAAGCTCTGAATGCATTTGTTTGCGTTGTTTTCCATTTCTCTGTGGTTGGCCATCTTGTCTACCTCTCTATTACTACAGTGCAAGAATAGAAACAAGAAACAATGAGATTAACTTATTAGTACGTTCTAAAAAACTCACTATGGTAGGTGGAATACAAATATTTCGTATCTAAGCATTGTCTAGGAAACTGATTAACTTAACCACTTACATGTGTTAAAATTCTAATATTTTCTAGGATAGTTTTACTTTAGACCCCTACATTCATTCAGAGGCATAAATAACACTAGAAATCATAGATTCTTTGTACTAACTACTAAGAGAACTTCTATGGTAAAAAAATATATAGAAGTAGAGATGAGCTGGATCTATCATGGTTTCCCTAAATTGAGATCTAGAATCTCCAATTCACCCAGTTTAAGCCATCAAACAAGCAGAGGTTTGCCGAATTCTAAGAAAATGTGAAGTTCTAAAAGAGCTTTATGTCAATATCTATCTCATTAGCTACAATATTTAATATGCTAGGTGCCAATAACAGAAGAAGTTCATTGAAGGCTACTTCAGTTCCGGTGTCCTACCCCAAAGAACTGGAAAGAAATTAAAATTGAAATGAAAAGAAAATTATCACCACATACCAAGGGGTTGATCTTGTAAGAATCACTGCCAAGCTTGTTCATGGAATCCCTCATGCAAGCAAGGTCAACCACTGCTGGTATACCAGTAAAATTCTAACCAACAAAATATAGGACAAAGAATTGTAACAAATTAAAATTACTGTGCTGCTACTACTTCAAAAAACAAAACTACTATGTAATTAGCGCAATGCAAACAGCCTCTTGACATTCTCGACAGATTTTAAAGATTTGAATATGGAAGTGCATTTACTCAACTTATAGAGGCAGCAATTTATCTCAACTTATAGAGGCACAGTGCATTTACTCAAAATCATCAATGGATAATTCATATTTGTGAATTAGTGTCAAACCAAATACAAAAATGAAGAAGCATCAATAACTCAACACAATATGCCTAGGTAGAGCTCCTCACTATTTCTTAAGCCTGAACAGAGCTTCAAAATCTAATATCTTTAATCAATTGAAAGCTGAAAGCAGCAATTTTTTTTTATAATAATAATCAAGAATTTTGTTACAGAGAGTCAGAGAAAGTGAAAGAGCAACACATAGTACAATAACAACGACGACAAAGATCCTGTTTACAAAAATAGCCCATTTACAAAAAAGCAACACTCAATTGTAGGAAACTGTTAGAGACAATCCACATTATACCTGTTAGCTACTACTGTTGTTGAGCATGGAGATTATCACCAGCTAGACACAAGGACTTGATATTTGACAACAAAACCTCTTAGATGTAAAAATGAATATCAAGTATTCAAGGAAATTCTCCCCAATGATGAAAGCATAAAATGTTGAAGATAATATACTAGACTAATTTTCGACTGAAATAGCTTTCAAATACATGATCATGTCTAACCAAAAAGATAGACTTCCTTTAGGAAAATCCAATACCAGGCCCAAGTGATGAATATGCGTGAGAACCTTCAATTCCGTAAGAAGAAAAAAGCCTTGAAATCTCTATAATAATAGTTAAAAATAAGAAACATAGTTCTTTCCAGCCAGTTCATGGCAAAGGAACTGATTGATCCAATCTTCCAAGCTATAACTCATATCCAGCCTAAGTATAGAGCCGGTGACTGAACTTGTATTTAACAAGGGAATATACATAATAATCACAGATTGTGCAGATATAAGCATGATCTTCTGAATCCAACAATGGGCTACATTCTCCATTAGAATATATCAAAAAAGTAGAATATGCGGCAGCATTCCAACCAGGATTGATACAGGAAAAGAGCATTTCCGATACTTTTGCAAGAGGGAGAAGAGCCAGGCCCAACTTGTTAGGGGCTGACTCCAGTGAAACTGTGGCCTTAACTTAGCTAGTCTTTATTTAACTTAAGTTGTTTGTTTAAATAAGACTTCCCCTCACTTTGCGTGAGGAGGATCCCTTTTCTGATTATGTTTCTTCATGTTTCTTAACAATAGGAGTTACTTTCCTAGTCAGATTAGGATTAGTCTTTAGTTTTCTCTTTAAAAAGATTGTTTAAAGATTGTAATGGCCATTGGTTCAGACAAGATTAAAGATTAGTAAAAGTTTTGAGTTATTCCATGGAGCTGTGCGATTCAGTCATGGGTGGGAAACCTTGGTGAAAAGCTGATCCTGTTTGGTGGGAAGCCTTATCTATCTATCCTTCTTTCTTTGTTCTGTTTTATTCGCTGGCAAGGTACTGGTTTAATCCTCTTTTGGTTGATCTTGCTGGATAATAAATTCTCTGATTTGACTCAATAGCATCATATTTCAATCCATTAATGATCCTTTTAATTTGCTTTGTTGTTACACATTATTAAAACTCCCATTCAAAGTCTGTGGTCAACCTGTTTTCCCTCCTATTTCCTGTATGATCTCTTAAATCACCTGCAATTGATTTATTCATTGGATCAGGTTGAAACTTGGAGGCATTCAAGGCCTCCCCCTAAAGAGACCTTCGACCAGAGTTTAGTGGGGATTTCATTCTATCATAAATCTCCTAAGTTTCACTGTTTTGAG